>NW_022292755.1:474307-601984 GCF_002776525.5 Piliocolobus tephrosceles | reverse complement strand
TCTAGATGTACCATATGACCCAGCCATCCCACTACTGGGTATATACCCAAAGGATTATAAATTATGCTACTACAAAGACACATGCACACGTATGTTTATTGCGGCACTATTCACAGTAGCAAAGACCTGGAATCAACCCAAATGTCCATCAGTGACAGACTGGATTAAGAAAATGTGGCACATATACACCATGGAATACTATGCAGCCATAAAAAAGGATGAGTTTGTGTCCTTTGTAGGGACATGGATGCAGCTGGAAACCATCATTCTTAGCAAACTATCACAAGAAGAGAAAACCAAACACCGCATGTTCTCACTCATAGGTGGGAACTGAACAACGAGCTCACTTGGACTCGGGAAGGGGAACATCACACATTGGGGCCTATCATGGGTAGGGGGGAGGGGGGAGGGGGGAGGGATTGCATTGGGGAGTTATACCTGATATAAATGATGAATTGATGGGTGCTGACGAGTTGATGGGTGCAGCACACCAACATGGCACATGTATACATATGTAACAAACCTGCACGTTATGCACATGTACCCTAGAACTTAAAGTATAATAAAAAAATAAATAAATAAATAAAAAGAGCGTTCCCAAAGTCCACAGCACCAGCGATTTAAAACTGCTCAATCCAAACAACGATTTCACTCTGTGAGATGAATACAGACATCACAAAGCAGTTGCTCCGAGAGTTTCTCTTCAGTTTTCATCAGAAGACGTTTCCTTTCTCACCACAATCCTCCAGGTGTCACTTAATATCCTTTCTCAATTTCCTGAGAAACTGATTTCCAAACTGGGCGACTTAGGGTAAGCTTTAACAGTCTGAAATGAATGTACATGGCAGAGAGCAGTTTCTTGGAATGCTTTTTTCTTGATTTTATTTCCGGATATTTCAATTTTTACCAGAGTCTTCAATACGCTGCAAAATATCTCTTTTTCACTTTTAGAGGAACGGTGCTCAAACACTGCCTTTTGAGAAAAGAGTTATAACTCCCTGTGTGGAATGTAGACATCACAAAGCAGTTTCTCAGAAAGTTTCTCTCCTATTGTTATCTGAAGATATCTCCTATTTGCCCACCAGCCAATATTTGCTACCGAATGTCCCTTCGTGAATCTGTCCATGGTGCAGTTTCAAAACTGTGCAATAGAAAGACAGGTTCATCTATGTGAGATGAATAGACATATTTGTCACAAAGCAGTTTCACAGAAAGTTTCTTTCCAGTTTTTGTGTGAGAATATTTCCCTTCCCAGCATAGCAGTAAATAAACTCCTGAATGTCCCCGGCAGGTATTTCTCTCAACAGGATTCCATAAACACCTATGAGAAGAAAAGTTGAGCTCTGTGTGGGAAATTCATACATCACAAAGCATTTCTTCATCAATCTCCTCTCGATTATCTATATGAAGATATTTCCGTTTTCACAGTTAGACCCATAGTGCTCCCGATTATCCCTTAGCTGACTCACGTAAAACAGTGTTAGGATACTACTCAATGAAAACGGAAGATTAACTGTGCATGTGGACTTGATATGACTTGGAGCGGTTTGACAGAAGGTTCCCTTCTGGTTTTTATCAGAGGATATTTCTTTTTCAGCATATTCTTAAGAACGTTAGAGAGCATTTTCTTGGAATGCTTGTTTCTGGGTTTTATTTCAGGATATTTTACTTTTCGTGATAGTTTGCAACGCTTTGCAAAATATCACTTTTTCACTTTCAGAAGAACCTTGTTCAAACACTCCCTTATGATGAAAGAGGTATAACTCCCTCAGTGGAATGCACACACCACAAAGCAGTTTCTCAGAAAGCTTCTCTCCAGTTTTTGTCGGACGATACGTTTTTTTACCCGTATACCTCAATGAGCACCCAAATGTCCCTTCACGAATCTATCAATGACGCAGTTTCAAAGCTGCATACTATAAAGAAAATTTTCTCTATGTGAGATGAAGAGACATATCTATCACATAGCAGTTTCACAGAAAGCTTCTTTCCAGTTTTTACCTGAGTATATTTCCTCTTTCACTATAGCCTTCCATATACTCTCAAATGTCCCCTGTAGCGTTTTCTAAAAACGGGGTTCCGCAATACTCTATGAGAAGAAAACTATAACTCTATGAGTGGAATTCACACATCACAAAACATCTTCTCAGATATATTCTCTCCAGTAACTGTCTGAAGATCTTTTCGTTTTCACCATAAGCCTCAAAGCCTCACCGAGTATTCCTTAGCTGACTCACCTAAAAGAGTGTCAGAATACTGCTCAGTGAAAACAGAAGCTTAAGTGTGATAGCAGAATTCACGTGACTTAGAGCAGTATCACAGAATGTTTCCTTCTCTTTTTTATTTGAGGATTTTTCTTTTTCACATATTCTTGAGAGCATTCCAAAATGTCCTTGCTCAGGTTCCACAGAAACAGAGATATCAAAATGCTCAATTCAAAGAATGATTTAACTCTAAGAGATGATTGCACACATCACAAAACAATTGCTCTAAAAACTTCCCTGCAGTTTTCTTCGGAAGACTTTTCCTTTCTTACCACAAGCCCAGGGGAACCACTTCATATCCGTTCTCAAATTCCTTTGAGACAGAGTTTCCAAACTGGTAATGCAGTGTAAGCTTTACCTCTCTGAAATGAATGCAAACCTGAGAGATGAGTTTCTTAGAACGCTCCTTTCCTGGTTTTAATTCAGGATATTTCACATTTCGCCAAAGTCTTCAATTGGCTGCAAAATATCCCTTTTTCAGTTTTCCAGGAACAGTGTTCAAAAACTGCCTCATGAGAAAAGAGGTACAATTTCCTGTGTGGAATGTACACATCACAAAGCAGTTTCTCAAAGGTCTTCTCTCCAGTTTTTATGTGAAGATATCTCCTATTTCCCCACAGGCCTGAATGTGCTCCCTAACGTCCCTTCACTTTTCCATCTATTACGGAATTTCAAAACTGTGCAATAGAAAATATTTTATCTATGGGAGGTGAACAGATATATCTACCACAATGCAGTTTCACAGAAAGCTTCTTTCCAGTTTTAGTCTGATGATATTTCCTTTCCCACCAGAGCAGTCTATACGTTCTCGATTGCCCCCTTGTAGCTTTTTCTCCAAACGGGATTCCCCAATCTTCTAGGAGAAAAGAAGTATAACCCTGTGAGTGGAATGCACATGTCACATAGCAGCTCCTCGGAAATCTTCTCTCCGGTATGTATCTGAAGATGTTTCCTTTTTCAACGAAAGCCTCAGAGCATTCCAGCATATCACTTCACAGAGTAAACAAAAACAGTGTTAGAATACTTCCCAATAAAAACTGAAGCTTAACTGTGCGAGTGGACTTCACGTGACAAAGAGCAGTTTCACAGAAAGATTTCTTGTGTTTTTTATCAGAGGGTATTTATTTTTCAGCATATTGTTAAGAGCGTTCCCAAATGTCCTTTCTCGGGTTCCACAGAAATAGTGAGTTCAAACTGCTCAATCCAAAGAATGATTTATTTCTTTGAAATGCATACACACATTACAAAGCAGTTACTCCGAAAGATTCTGTCCAGTTTTCATCGGAAGGCATTTCATTTCTCACCAGAAGACTCCGGGTGACACTTAATATCCCTTCACATATACTTCCAAGACAGAGTTTCCATATGGAGCAATGTAGTGTAAACTTTCACTATCTGAAATGAATGCACACGTCAGAGTGCAGTTTCTTGCAATCCTTCTTTCTGGGTTTTATTTCACGATATTTCATTTTTTGCCATAGTCTTCAATGGGCTGCAAAATGTCACTTTTTCAGTTTTACAGTAACAGTGTTCTAACACTGCCTTATGAGAAAAGAGGAATAAATCCCTGAGTGGAATGCACACATCTCAGAGCACTTTCTGAGACAGCTTCTCTCCAGTTTGTATCTGAAGATAACTCCCATTTTACCGTACGCCGGAGTGTCCTGCCGAACGTCCCTTTTGGAATCGTCTGTGGCACATTTTCAAAACTGCATAATAGAAAGAAAGTTTTTTCCATGTAAAATGAATATACATATCTATCACAAAGCAGTTTCCAAGAAAGCTTCTTTCCAGTATTTGTCTGAGGATAGTTCATTTTACACCATAGCCTTTCATATAACCCCGAATGTCCACTGGTCGCTTTTTCTCCAAATGTGATTTCCCACTCCTCTATGAGAAGAAAAGTATATCTCTGTGAGTAGAATGCACACGTCACAAGGCCGCTCCTCGGAAATCTTCCAATATCTATCTAAAGATATTTCTGTTTTCACCGGAAGCCTCAAAGCGCTCCTGAGTGTGCCTTAGCTGATTAAACTAAAACATTGGTAGAATACTGGTCAATGAAAACAGAAGCCAGCAGTGTGATTGGAATTGAAGCTACCTAGGGAAGTTTCACAGAAAGTTTCCTTCTGGCACTTTTCGGATGGTATTTCATTTTCACCATATTATTAAGAGCGCTCTCAAATGTCCTTTCTCAGGTATCACATAAAAGGCAATTCAAAACTGCTCAATCCAAAGAATGATTTAACTCTTTGAAGTGAATACACTCATCACTAAGCAGTTGCTCCGAAAGTTTCTCTCCAGTTTTTATCGGAAGACGTTTCCTTTCTGACCACAAGCCTTTGGGTGTCACTTAATATCCCTTCACAATTTCCTCAAAGACAGATTTTCCAACTGGGTGACTTAGCACAAGCTTTATCACTCCGAAATGAATATACACGTCAGAGAGCAGTTTCTTGAAACGCTTTTTTCTGGGTTTTATTTCCAGATATTTCAATTGTCTCCATAGTCTTCAATATGCTGCAAAATATCTGTTTTCACTTTGACAGAAACCGTGTTCAAATACTGCCTTGTTAGAAAAGAGGTATAACTCCCTGTGTGGAATGCAGTCATCACAAAGCAGTTTCTCAGAAAGTTTCTCTCCAATTGTTATCTGAACATATCTGCTAATTCCCCACCAGCCTGTATGTGCTCCCAAATATCCCATGAAGGATCCGTCCATGATGTGGTTTTGAAACTGCATAATAGAAAGACAGTTTCATCTATGTGAGATGCATAGACATATCAGTAACAAAGCAGTTTCACAGAAAGATTCTTTCCAGTTTTTGTCTGAGGATATTTCCTTTTCCACCATAGTAGTAAATATACTCCTGAATGTCCCCGGGAGCTATTTCTGCTAACGGGATTCCATAAACCCCTATGAGAAGAGAAGTTTAACTCTGTGAGGGAAATGCATACGTCACAAACATTTCTTCATCAATCTACTCTCAAGTATCTATCTAAAGATATTTCCGTTTTCACCGCTAGCCTCATAGTGCTCTCGATTATCCCTCAGCTGACTCATGTAAAACAGTGTTAGTATACTGCTCAGTATAATCGGGAGCTTAACTGTGCAAGTGGACTTGATACGACCTGCAGCGGATTCACAGAATGTTTCCTTCTGATTTTTATAGGAGGATATTCCTTTTTCACCATATTCTTAGGAGCATTCCCAAATGTTCTTTCTCAGTTTCCACAGAAACATTGATTTCAAAACTGCTCAATCCAAAAAATGATGTAACGCTACGAGATGAATATACACATCAAAAAGCAGCTGCTCCGAAAGCTTCTCTCCAGTTTTCATCAGAAATAGTTTCCTTACTCACCACAAGCCCAGGGGCGCCTCTTAATAACACCTCAAAGATTCCTCAAAAACAGAGCTTCCAAACTGGGCCATGTAGTGTGATCTTTAACTCTGTGAAATGAATGCACACATTAGAGAGCATTTTATTGGAACGCTTCTTTTTGGGTGTCATTTCAAGATATTTCACTTTTGGTGATAGATTTCATTGCGTTGCAAAGTATCACTTTTTCACTTTCAGAAGAACCTTGTTCAAACACTGCCTTATGATGAAAGAGGTATACCTCCCTCAGTGGAATGCACACACCACAAAGCAGTTTCTCAGAAAGCTTGTCTCAAGCTTTTATCTGAGGATATCTCCCTTTATGCCATACGCCTGAATGTCCTCCCAAATATCCCTTCGCAAATCTGTCCATGATGCAGTTTCAAAACTGCGTAATGTACAGAAAATTTTCTCTATGTGAGAGGAATAGACATATCTATCACATAGCAGTTTCACAGAAAGCTTCTTTCCGGTTTTTTTCTGCTTATATTTCCTTTTACACCATAGCTATCCATACACTCTCGAATGTCCCCTGCAGCATTTTCTCCAAACGGGATTCTGCAATACTCAATGAGAAGAAAAGTACAATTCTATGAGTAGAATTCACAGGTCACAAAGCAGCTCCTCAAATACATTCTCTACAGTGTCTGTCTGAAGATATTTTTGTTTTCACCATAAGCCTCAAAGTGCTCCCGTGTATCCCTTCACTGACTCACCTAAAAGAGCATTGGAATACTGCTCAATGAAAACAGAAGCTTAACTGTGCGAGTGAAATTCACGTGACCTTGAGCAGTATCTGAGAGTGTTTCCTTCTCTTTTTTATTGGAGGGTGTTTCTTTTTCACATATTCTTGAGAGCGTTCCCAAATGTCCTTGCTCATGTTCCACAGAAACAAAGGTATCAAACTGCTCAATCCAAACAATGATTTAAATCTATGAGGTGATTATGCACATCACAAAGCAGTTGCTCTGAAAACTTCTCTGCACTTTTCATCGGAAGATGTATCCTTTATCACCACAAGCCCAGGGAAACACTAAATATCTCTTCACAAATTCCTCAAAGACAGAGCTTCCAAACTGGCCAACGTAATGTTACCTTTAACTCTCTGAAATAAATGCACACGTCAGAGAGGAGTTTCTAGAACACTCCTTTCCTGATTTTAATTCAGGATATTTCACATTTTGCCAAAGTCTTTAATTCGCTGCATATTATCACTTTTTCAGTTTTCCAGGAACAGTGTTCAAAATGTGCCTAATGGGAAAAGAAGTATAATTCCCTGAGTGGAATGAACACATCACCATGCAGTTTCTCGGAAAGTTGCTCTCCAGTTTTTATGTGAAGGTATCTTCTCTTTCACCACAGGCCTGAATGTGCTCCCTAATGTCCCTTCACGTTTCCGTCCATTAAGCAGTTTCAAAACTGCTTAATAGAAAAAAGTTTTAACTATGGGAGGTGAATAGACATATCTATCACAACGCAGTTTCACAGAAAGCTTCTTTCCCATTTTTGTCTGATGCTATTTCCTTTTTCACCATAGCAGTCCCTATGTTCCCGAATGTCGCCTTGTAGCTTTTTCTCCAAATGGGATTCCCCAATCTTCTAGGAGAAAAGAAATATAACCCTGTGAGTGTAATGCACATGTCACAAAGCAGCTCCTCGGAAATCTTCTCAACTCTATGTATTTGAAGATGTCTGCTTTCTCACCGAAAGCCTCAGAGCGCTCCAACATATCACTACACAGACTAAAACAAACAGTGTTAGGATACTGCTCAATGAAAACCGAAGCTTAACTGTGGGAGTGGACTTCACGTGACAAAGAGCATTTTCACAGAAAGTTATCTTCTGGTTTTTATCGGAGGGTATTTCTTTTTCAGCATAATATTAACAGCATTCCCAAATGTCCTTTCTCAGGTTCCACAGAAACAGTGAGTTCAAACTGTGCAATCCAAAGAATGATTTAATTCTATCATGTGCATACACACATTACAAAGTAGTTACTCCCAAAGCTTTTGTACAGTTTTCATCGGAAGGCATTTCTTTCTCACCACAAGCCTCCAGGTGCGAATTAATTATCTTTCACAGACTCTTCAAAGACAGAGTTTTCCAAACGGGGCAACATAGTGTAAACTTTAAATTTTCTGAAATGAATGCACACGTCAGAGTGCAGTTTCTTGGAATCCTTCTTTCTGGGTTTTATTTCAGGATATTTGACTTTTTGCCATATGCTTCAATGCACTACAAAATGTCACTTTTTCAGTATTACGGGAACAGTGATCAAACACTGCCTTATGAGAAAAGAGGTATAAATCCCTGAGTGTTATACACACATCTCAAATAACTGTCTCAGACAGCTTCTCTCCAGTTTGTATCTGAAGATAACTCCCTTTTCACCGTATGCCTCAATGTCCTGCTGAACATCCCTTCGGGAATCCGTCCATGGCAGACTTTCAAAACTGTGTAATAGAAAGAAAGATTTATCCATGTGAAATGAATAGACATATCTATCGCAAAGCAGTTTCACAGAAAGTTCCTTTACAGTTTTTGTCCAAGGATAGTTCCTTTCTCACCATAGCCTTTTCATATACTCCCGAATGTCCCCTGGTCACTTTTTCCCTAAAACGCGAATTCCCATTCCACTTTGAGAAGAAAAGTGTATCTCTGTGAGTAGAATGTACACGTCACAAGGCTGCACCTTGGAAATCTTCCTCCAGTATCTATCTAAAGGTATTTCCGTATTTACCAGAAGCCTCAAATCGCTCCTGAGTATCCCGTAGCTGATTAAACTAAGACATTGTTAGAATGCTGCTCAATGAAAACAGAAGCTTAATTATGAGAGTGGAATTCAAGTGACCTAGAGAAGTTTCACAGACAGTTTCATTCTGGTGTTTATTGGATGGTATTTCGTTTTTCTTTTTTTCTTTGGGGGGGACGGAGTCTTGCTCTGTTGCCCCGGCTCCTGTGCAGTGGCCGGATCTCATCTCATTGTAAGCTCCACCTCCCAGGTTTACACCATTCTCCTGCCTCAGTCTCCCGAGTAGCTGGGACAGCAGGCGCCAGCCACCTCGCTCGTGTGGTTTTTTGTAATTATTAGTAGAGACGGGGCTTCTCCGTATTAGCCAGGATGATTTCGGTCTCCTGACCTTGTGATCCGCCCATTTCGGCCTCCCAAAGTGCTGGCATTACAGGCTTGAGCCACCATGCCAGGCCCGGATAGTATTTATTTTACAGCATATTATTAAGAGTGTTCCCAAATGTACTTTCTCAGGTATCACAGAAACAGCGATTTGAAACTGCTCAATGCAAAGAACGATTTATCTCTATGAGATGAATACACACATCACAAAGCAGTTGCTCTGAAAGTTTCTCTCCAGTTTTCATCGGAAGACGTTTCATTTCTCATCACAAGCCTCCGGGTGTCACTTAATATCCCTTCACAATTTCCTCAAAGCAGAGTTTCCAAATGGGGAAACTTAGGGTGAGCTTTAACACTCTGAGGTGAATGTACACGTCAGAGAGCAGTTTCTTTTAATGCTTTTTTCTGGGTTTTATTCCCAGATATTTGAATTTTCACCATAGTCTTCAATGCTTTGCAAAATATCTCTTTTTCACTTTTACAAGAACAGTGTTCAAACACTGCCTTGTGAGAAAAGAGGTATAACTCCCTGAGTGGAATGCAGACATCACAAAGCAGTTTCTCAGAAAGTTTGTATCCAATTGTTATCTGAAGATATCTCCTGTTTCCCCACCAGCCTGTATGTGCTCCCGAATGTTCCTTCGCAAATCCGTCCATGATGCAGTTTGAAAAATTGGAAATAGACAGACAGTTTCGTCTTCGTGAAATGAATAGACATATCTGTCGCAAAGCAGTTTCACAGAAAGTTTCTCTCCAGTTTTTGTCTGAGGATACTTCCTTTTCCACCATAGCAGTAAATATACTCCTGAATGTCCATGGTAGCCCTCTCTCCCAATGGGATTCCATAAACCCCTATGAGAAGAAAAGTTTAACTCTGTGTGGGTAATGCATACGTTACAAAGAATTTCTTCATCAATCTCCTCTCGAGTATCTCTCTGAAGATATTTCCGTTTTCACCATTAGCCTCAAAGTGCTCCCGATTACCCCTTAGCTGACTCACGTAAAACAGTGTTAGGATACTGCTCAATGAAAACAGAAGCTTATCTTTGCGAGGGAAGTTGATATGACCTGGAGCGAATTCACAGAATGTTTCCTTCTGGTGTGTATCAGAGAAGATTTCTTTTTCAGCATATTCTTAAGAATGTTGCCAAATGTTCTTTCTCAGGTTTCACAGAAACTGTGATTTCAAATACCTCAACCCAAAGAATGATGTAACTCTCCGAGTAGAATACACACATAACAAAGCAGTTGCTCCACAAGCTTCCCCCCACTTTTCATCAGGAGTCGTTTACTTACTCACCACAAGCCCAGGGGCACCTCCTAAAAACACCTCAAAGATTTCTCAAAGACAGAGTTTCCAAATGGCAATGTAGTGTAAACTTTACCTCTCTGAAATCAATGCATGCTTAGAGAGCATTTTCTTGGGACACTTCTTTCTGTGTTTTATTTCAGGATATTTCACTTTTCACAATAGTTTCAACGCATTGTAAAATATAACTTTTTCACTTTCAGAAGAACCTTGTTGAAACACTGCCTTATGATGAAAGAGGTATAACTCCCTCAGTGGAATGCACACACCACAAAGCATTTTCTCAGAAAGCTTTCCTCAAGAGTTTGTCTGACGATATCTCCTCTTACACCGCACGCCAGAATGTGCTCCCAAATTTCCCTTGGCGAATCTGTCCTTGACACAGTTTTGAAAATGCGTCGTATAAAGAAAATTTTCTCTTTGTTATATAAATTGACATATCTATCATATAGCAGTTTCACAGAAAACTTCTTTCCAGTTTTTTCTGATTATTTTTTTTTTCACCATAGCCATCCATGTTCTCTCGAATGTCCCCTTGTAGCTTTTTCTACAAACAGGATTCCCCAATCTTCCAGGATAAAAGAAGTATAAGCCTGTGAGTGGAATGCACATGTCACAAAGCAGCTCCTTGGAAATCTTCACTCCGGTGTGTATCTGAGGATGTTTCCTTTTTCACTGAAAGCCTAAGAGTGCTCCCGAGTATCCCTTAGCTGACTCACCTAAAAGAATGTTACAATACTGTTCAATGAAAACCGAGGCTTAACTGTGCAAGTGGACTTCACGTGACAAAGAGCAGTTTCACAGAAACTTTTCTTCTGTTTTTTATCGAAGGGTGTTTCTTTTTCAGCATATTCTTAAGAGTGTTCCCCAATGTCCTTTCTCAGGTTCCTCAGAAACAGTGAGTTCAAAGTGCTCAATCCAAAAATTGATTTAATTCTATGAGATGCGTGCACACATTACAAAGCAGTTACTCCAAAAGATACTGTCCAGTTTTCATCGGAAGGTGTTTCCTTTCTTACCACAAGCCACCGTGTGTCACTAATATCCCTTCACAATTTCCTCAAAGAGAGAGTTTCCAAACTGGGCGACTTAGTGTAAGCTTTAACACTCTGAAATAAATGTACACGTCAGAGAGCAGTTTCTTGGAATGCCTTTTTCTGGGTTTTATCTCCAGATATTTCAATTTTCGTCATAGTCTTCAATACACTGCAAAATATCTCTTTTTCACTTTTACAGAAATAGTGTTCAAACCGTGCCTTGTGAGAAAAGAAGTATGTCCTCAATGTCCCTTCGCAAATCTGTCCTTGATGCAGTTTCAAAACTGCATAATATAAAGAAAATTTTAACTATGTTAGATGAATAGACATATCTATCACATAGGAGTTTCACAGAAAGCTTCTTTCCAATATTTTTCTGAGTGTATTTCCTTTTTCACCATAGCCATCGGTGTACTCTCGAATATTCCCTGGTAGAATTTCCTCCAACCGGGATTCCGCAATACTCTATGAGAAGAAAACTATAACTCTATGAGTGGAATTCAGACGTCACAAAGCATCTCCTCAGATATCTTCCCTCCAGTTTCTGTCTGAAGATATTTTCGTTTTCACCGTAAGCCTCAAAGTGCTCCTGAGTATCCCTTAGCTGACCCACCTAAAAGAGTGTTAGAATACTGCTCTATGAAAACAAAAGCTTAACTGTGTGAGTGAATTCACGTGACCTAGAGCAGTATCACTTCTCTTTTTTATTGGAGGGTATTTCTTTTTCAAGTATTCTTGAGAGCATTCCAAATGTCCTTGCTCATGTTCCACAGAAACAGAGACATCAAACTGTACAATCCAAAGAGTGATTTAACTCTATGAGAAGATTACACACATCACAAAGCAGTTGCCCTGAAAGCTTCTCTGCAGTTTTCATCAGAAGATATTTCCTTTCTCAGCACAAGCCCAGGGGAACCATTTAATATCCCTTCACAAATTCCTCAAAGACAGAGCTTCCAAACTGGGGAACATAGTTTAAGCTTTAACTTTCTGAAATAAATGCACATGTCACAAGGGAATTTCTTAGATTGCTTCTTTCTTTTTTTAATTCCGGATATTTCACATTTCGCCAAAGTCTTCAATTGGCTGTAAAATATCCCTTTTTCAGTTTTACAGGAACAGTGTTCAAAAAGTGCCTTATGAGAAAAGAGGTATAATTCCCTTAGTGGAATGAACACATCACCAAGCAGTTTCTCAGAAAGCTTCTCTCCAGTTTTTATGTGAAGATATCTCCTATTTCCACACAGGCTTGAATGTGTTCCCTAATGTCCCTTCGTGTTTCCATCCATTTCGTGGATTCAAAATGGCGTAATAGAAGAAGGTTTTATCTATGTGAGGTGAATAGATATATCTACCACCACGCAGTTTCACAGAAACTTTCTTTCCACTTTCTGTCTGATGATATTTCCTTTTTCACCATAGCCGTCCTTGTATTCCTGAATGTACCCTTGTAGCTTTTCTCCAAATGGGATTTTCCAACCTTCTAGGAGAAAAAAATTATAACCCTGTGAGTGGAATGCACATGTCACAAAGCAGCTCGTTGGAAATCTTCTCTCCGGCATGTACCTGAAGATGTATCCGTTTTCACCAAAAGCCTCAGAGCATTCCAGCATATCACTTCACAGACTAAAGAAAAACAGTTTTAGAATACTGCTCAATGAAAACCGAATCTTAAGTGGTCTTCACGTGACAACGAGCAGTTTCACAGAATGATTTCTTCTGTTTTTTTATCGTTAGGTATTGCTTTTTCAACATATTCTTAAGCGCATTCCCAAATGCCCTTTCTCAGGTTCCACAGAATCAGTGACGTCAAACTGCTCAATCCAAAGAATTATTTAATTTCTTGAGATGCGTCCACACATTACAAAGCTGTTATTCTGAAAGATTCTGTCCAGTTTTCAATGGAAGATGTTTCCTTTCTCACCACAAGCCTCCGGGCGCACCTTAATATCCCTTCACAGCTTTTTCAAAGACAGAGTTTCCAAACGGGGCAATGTAGTGTAAACTTTAACATTCTGAAATGAATGCACAAGTCAGAGAGGAGTTTCCTGGAATCCTTCTTTATGGGTTGTATTTCAGGATATTTCACTTTTCGCAATAGTCTTCAATGTGCTGCAAAATACCACTTTTTCAGTTTTACAGGAACATGTTCAAACACTGCCTTATGAGAAAAGAGGAATAAATCCCTGAGTGGAATGCACACATCTCAGAGCACTTTCTGAGACAGCTTCTCTCCACTTTGTACCTGAAGATAACTCCCTTTTCCCCGTACGCCTGAATGTCCTGCAGAACATCCCTTCACAAATCCATCCATAGTAGTTCTTGAAAACTGCATAATAGAAAAAAAAGTTTTATCCATATGAAATGAATAGACATATCTATCACAAAGAAGTTTTACAGAAAGCTTCTTTCCAGTTTTTGTCTGAGGATAGTTCCTTTTTCACCATAGCCTTTCATATACTCCAAAGTGTCCCCTGCTTATTTTTTCTCCAAAAGGGATTTCCCATTCCTCTATGAGAAGGAAAGTATATCTCTGTGATTAGAATGCATATGTCATAAGGCCGCTCCTCGGAAATCTTCCTCCAGTATCTAACTAAAGATATTTCCGTTTTCACCGAAAGCCTCAAATCACTCCCGTGTATCCCTCAGCTGATTAATCTAAAACATTGTTAGAATACTGCTCAATGAAAACAGAAGCTTAACTGTGCGAGTGGAATTTAAGCGACCTAGAGAAGTTTCACTGACCGTTTTCCTCTGGCGTTGTAGGATACTATTTCTTTTTCAGCATATTATTAAGAGCATTCCCAAATATCCACAGCAACAGTGCTTTAAAACTGCTTAACCCAAACGATGATTTCACTCACAATGCAGTTGCTCTGAGAGTTTTTGTCCAGGTTTCATTGGAAGACATTTCCTTTCTCACCACAATCCTACAAGTGTCACTTATCCCTTCACAATTTCCTGAAAAACCGATTTTCCAAACTGGGCAACTTAGGGTAAGCTTTAACACTCTGAAATGAATGTACACATCAGAGAGCAGTTTTTGGAACTTTTTTTCTGGGTTTCATTTCCAGATATTTCAGTTTTTCCCAGAGACTTCAATTCACTGCAAAATATCTCTTTTTCACTTTTACAGGAATGGTGTTCAAACACTACCTTTTGAGAAAAGAATTATAACTCCCAAGTGGAATGCAGACATCACAAAGCAGTTTCTCGGAAAGTTCCCTCCAATTTTTATCTGAAGATATCTCCTATTTCCCCACCAGCCAGTATGTGCTCCCGAATGTCCCTTCGCGAATCCATTCATGATGCAGTTTCAAAACTGAGTAATAGAAATTCAATTTCATCTATGTGAGATGAATAGACATATCTGTCACAAAGTAGTTTTACAAAAAGTTTCTTTCCAGTTTTTGTGTGAGAATATTTCCTTTCCCACCGTAGCAGTAAGTAAACTCCTGAAAGTCCCTGGCAGCTATTTCTCCCAACGGGATTCCATAAACACCGACGAGAAGAAAACCGTCACTCTGTGTGTGAAATGCACATGTCACCAAGCATTTCTTCATCAGTATCCTCTAGAGTATCTATCTGAACATATTTCCGTTTTCACTGTTAGCCTCAAAGAGCTCCCGATTATCCGTTAGCTGACTCACGTAAAACAGTGTTAGGATACTTCTTAATGAAAACGGAAGCTTAACTGTGTGTGTGGACTTCATATGACCTGGAGCGGTTTCACAGAAGGTTTCCTTCTGATTTCTATCAGAGGATACTTCTTTTTCAGCATATTCTTAAGAGCGTTCCCAAATGTTCTTTCTCAGGTTCCACAGAAACAGTGATTTCAAACTGCTCAACCCACAGAATGATGTAACTTTAAGAGTTGAATGCACACATCACAAAGCAGTGCTCTGCAAGCTTCTCTCCAGTTTTCATCGGAAGTCGTTTCCTTACTCACCAAAAGCCCAGGGGCACCTCTTAATAACACCTCAAAGATTCCTCAAAGACGGATTTTCAAAAGAGGGCAATGTAGTGTAAGCTTTAAAGCTCTGAAATGAATGCACACGTTGGAGAGAATTTTCTTGGAACGCTTCTTTCTGTGTTTTATTTCAGGATACTTCACTTTTCGTGATAGTTTTCAACACGTTGGAAGATATCACTTTGCACTTTCAGAAGAGCCTCGTTCAAACACTGCCTTATGATGAAAGAGGTGTAACTCCCTCAGTGAAATACATTGTTTGTGTGTTTGTAGTTGTCTCATAGAGTTAAATCATTCTTTGGCTTGAGCAGTTTGCAATTCTGTTTCTGTGCAACCTGAGCAGAGACATTTGGGAACGCTCTCAAGAATATCTGAAAAAGAAACACCTTCCAATAAAAAAGAGGAGGAAACACTGGTTGATACTGCTCTAGGTCACGTGAATACAACTATCACAGTTAAGCTTCTGTTTTCAATGAGCAGTATTCTAATATACTCTTAGGTGATTCGCCTAAGGGATACTCGGGAGCCTTTTGAGGCTTACAGTGAAAAAGAAAACATCTTCAGACAGATCCTGGAGAGAAGATATGTGAGGAGATGCTTTGTGCCATGTGAATTCCATTTGTAGAGTTATAGTTGTGTTCTCATAGAGTATTGCAGAATCCCATTTGAAGAAAACATTACCAGGGGATATTCGAGAGTATATGGACGGCTATGGTGAAAGAGGAAATATACTCAGACTAATACTGGAAAGAAGCTTTCTGTGACATGGCTATGTGATAGATATACCTATTCATCTCACATAGAGAAAATTTACTTTATATTACACAGTTTTGAAACTGCGTCATGGACAGAATCACGAAGGGACATTTGGGAGCATATTCAGGCATATGGTGTAAAAGGAGATATCGTCAGACAAAAACTGAGAGAAGCTTTCTGAGAAACTGCTTTGTGGTGTGTGCATTGCACTGAGGGTGTTATACCCCTTTCGTCATAAGGCAGTGTTTGAACAAGGTTCTTTTGAAAGTGAAAAAGTGATACTTTGCAGGGCATTGAAAACTATTGCAAAAAGTGAAGTATCCTGAAATAAAACCCAGAAATAAGCAGTCCAAGACAATGCTCTCTGACGTGTCCATTCATTTCAGAGAGTTAAAGCTTACACTACAATGCCCAGGTTGGAAGCTCTGTCTTTGAGAAATCTTTGATGTGTTATTGAGAGGTGCCCCTGGTCTTATGGTGAGTTTGGAACTGACTTCTGATAAAAACTGGAGAGAAGCTTGCAGACCAACTGCTTTGTGAAGTGTGTATTTATCTCATAGAGTTACATCATTCTTTGGCTTGAGCAGTTTGAAATCACTGTTTCTGTAAAACCTGAGAGAGAACATTTGGGAACGCCCCCAGGAATATGCTGAAAAAGAAATATCCTTCAATAGAAACTAGAAGGAAACCTTCGGTGAAACCGCTCCAGGACATATCAAGTCCATTCGCACAGTTAATCTTCCGTTTTCATTGAGCAGTATCCTAACACTGTTTTACGTGAGTCAGCTAAGGGATAATCGGGAGCACTTTGAGGCTAAGGGTGAAAACGAAAATGTCTTCAGATAGATACTCGAGACGAGATTGCTAAAGAAATGCTTTGTGACGTATGCATTTCCCACACAGAGTTAAACCTCTCTTCTCATAGGGTTTTATGGAACGTCGCTGGGACTAATAGTTACTGGGGACCTTCAAGAGTATATTTTTCTGCTATGGTGGAAAAGGAAATATCCTCAGACAAAAACTGGAAAGGAACTTTCTGTGAAACTGCTTTGTGACAGATATGTCTATTCATGTCACATAGATGAAAATGCCATTCTATTACGCAGTTTTGAAACTGCATCATGGACGGATTAGCAAAGGGACATTCGAGAGCACATACAGGCTGGTGTGGAAATTGGAGTTATCTTTAGATAACAATTGGAGGGAAACTTTCTGAGAAACTGATTTGTGATGTCTGCATTCCACTCAGGGAGTTATACCTCTTATCTCACAAGGCAGTGTTTGAACACTGTTCCTGTAAAAGTGATAAAGAGATATTTTGCAGCGTATTGAAGGCAATGTGAAAATTGAAATATCCGCCCACAAAACCCAGAAAAAAGCGTTCCAAGAAACTGCTCTCTGATGTGTACATTCATTTCAGGGTGTTAAAGCTGACACTAAGTCACCCTGTTTGGAAACTCTGTCTTCGTAGAAATTCTGAAGTGATATTAAGTGACACCCGGAGGCTTGTGGTGAGAAAAGAAATGTCTTCCGAGAAAAACTGGAGAGAAACTTTCAGAGCAACTGCTTTGTGATATGTGTATTCATCACATGGAGATATATCGTTCTTTGGATTGATCAGTTTTAAATCGCTGTTTCTGTGATACCTGAGAAAGGACATTTGGGAACACTATTAATAGTATGCTGAAAAAGAAACACTACCCGATAAACACCAGAAGGAAACCGCCTGTGAAACTTCTCCAGGTCGCTTGATTTCCACTTGAACAGTTAAGCTTCTGTTTTCATTGAGCAGTACTCTAACAATGTTTTAGGTTAATCAGCTAAGGGATAGTCGGGAGCGATTTGAGGCGTCCAGTGAAAATGGAAATATCTTTAGATAGATACTGGAGGAAGATTTCCGAGGAGCGGCCTTGTGACGTGTGCATTCCACTCACACAGATACACTTTTCTTCTCATAGAGGAATGGGAAATCCCTTTTGGAGAAAAAGCGATCAGGGGACATTCGTGATTTTATGAAAGGCTATGGTGAAAAAGGAACTATCCTCAGACAAATATTGGAAGGAAGTTTTCTGTGAAACTGCCTTGTGATAGATATGTTTGTTCATTTCACATGGATAAAAGTATCTTTCTTTTTTTATTATACTTCAAGTTCTAGGGTACATGTGCATAATGTGCAGGTTTGTTACATATGTGTACATGTGTCATGTTGGTGTGCTGCCCCCATCAACTCGTCAGCACCCATCAATTCATCATTTATATCAGGTATAACTCCCCAATGCAATGCATCCCCCCTCCCCACGCCCCATGATAGGTCCCATTGTGTGATGTTCCCCTTCCCGAGTCCAAGTGAACTCATAGTTCAGTTCCCACCTATGAGTGAGAACATGCCGTGTTTGGTTTTCTCTTCTTGTGATAGTTTGCTAAGAATGATGGTTTCCAGATGCATCCATGTCCCTACAAAGGATGCAAGCTCATCCTTTTTTATGGCAGCATAGTATTCCATGGTGTATATGTGCCACATTTTCTCAATCCAGTCTGTCACTGATGGACATTTGGGTTGATTCCAAGTCTTTGCTATTGTGAATAGTGCCGCAATAAACATACGTGTGCATGCGTCTTTGTAGTAGAATAATTTATAATCCTTTGGGTATATACCCAGTAGTGGGATGGCTGGGTCATATGGTACATCTAGTTCTAGATCCTTGAGGAATTTCCATACTGTTTTCCATAATGGTTGAACTAGTTTACAATCCCACCAAGAGTGTAAAAGTGTTCCTATTTCTCCACATCCTCTCCAACACCTGTTGTTTCCTGATTTTTTAATGATTGCCATTCTAACTGGTGTGAGATGGTATCTCATTGTGGTTTGATTTGCATTTCTCTGATGGCCAGTGATGATGAGCATTTTTTCATGAGTCTGTTGGCTGTAGGAATGTCTTCTTTTGAGAAATGTCTGTTCATATCCTTTGCCCACTTTTGATGGGGTTGTTTTTTTTTCTTGTATATTTGTTTGAGTTCTTTGTAGATTCTGGAAATGAGCCCTTTGTCAGATGAGTAGATTGCAAAAATGTTCTCCCATTCTGTAGGTTGCCTGTTCACTCTGATGGTAGTTTCTTTTGCTGTGCAGAAACTCTTTAGTTTAATTAGATCCCATTTGTCAATTTTGGCTTTTACTGCCATTGCTTTTGGTGTTTTACACATGAAGTGCTTGCCCATGCCTATGTCCTGAATGGTAGTACCTAGATTTTCTTCTAGGGTTGTTATGGTATTAGGTCTAACATTTAAGTCTCTAATCCATCTTGAATTAATCTTCGTATAAGGAGTAAGGAAAGGATCCAGTTCCAGCTTTCTACTTATGGCTAGCCAATTTTCCCAGCACCATTTATTAAATAGGGAATCCTTTCCCCATTTCTTGTTTTTCTCAGGTTTGTCAAATATCAGATGGTTGTAGATGTGTGGCATTATTTCTGAGGGCTCCGTTCTGTTCCATTGGTCTATATCTCCGTTTTGGTACCAGTACCATGCTGTTTTGGTTACTGTAGCCTTGTAGTATAGTTTGAAGTCAGGTAGTGTGACGCCTCCAGCTTTGTCCTTTTGACTTAGGATTGTCTTGGCAATGCGGGCTTTTTTTTGGTTCCATATGAACTTTAAAGCAGTTTTTTCCAATTCTGTGAAAAAACTCATTGGTAGCTTGATGGCGATGTCATTGAATGTATAAATAACCTTGGGCAGTATGGCCATTTTCACAATATTGATTCTTCCTATCCATGAGCATGGTATGTTCTTCCATTTGTTTGTGTCCTCTTTGATTTCACTGAGCAGTGGTTTGTAGTTCTCCTTGAAGAGGTCCTTTACATCCCTTGTAAGTTGGATTCCTAGGTATTTGATTCTCTTTGAAGCAATTGTGAATGGAAGTTCATTCCTGATTTGGCTCTCTGCTCGTCTGTTACTGGTGTATAAGAATGCTTGTGATTTTTGCACATTAATTTTGTATCCTGAGACTTTGCTGAAGTTGCTTATCAGCTTAAGGAGATTTTGGGCTGAGACGATGGGGTTTTCTAAATATACAATCATGTCATCTGCAAACAGGGACAATTTGACTTCTTCTTTTCCTAACTGAATACCCTTGATTTCTTTCTCTTGCCTGATTGCCTTAGCCAGAACTTCCAACACTATGTTGAATAGGAGTGAGGAGAGAGGGCATCCCTGTCTTGTGCCAGTTTTCAAAGGGAATTTTTCCAGTTTTTGCCCATTCAGTATGATATTAGCTGTGGGTTTGTCATAAATAGCTCTTATTATTTTGAGGTACGTTCCATCAATACCAAATTTGTTGAGCGTTTTTAGCATGAAGGGCTGTTGAATTTTGTCAAAAGCCTTTTCTGCATCTATTGAGATAATCATGTGGTTCTTGTCTTTGGTTCTGTTTATATGCTGGATTACGTTTATTGATTTGTGAATGTTGAACCAGCCTTGCATCCCAGGGATGAAGCCCACTTGATCATGGTGGATAAGCTTTTTGATGAGCTGCTGAATCCAGTTTGCCAGTATTTTATTGAGGATTTTTGCATCAATGTTCATCAGGGATATTGGTCTAAAATTCTCTTTTTTTGTTGTGTCTCTGCCAGGCTTTGTTATCAGGATGATGTTGGCCTCATAAAATGAATTAGGGAGGATTCCCTCTTTTTCTATGGATTGGAATAGTTTCAGAAGGAATGGTACCAGCTCCTCCTTGTACCTCTGGGAGAATTCAGCTGTGAATCCATCTGGCCCTGGGCTTTTTTGGTGGGTAGGCTATTAATTGTTGCCTCAATTTCAGAGGCTGCTATTGGTCTATTCAGGGATTCAACTTCTTCCTGGTTTAGTCTTGGGAGAGTGTAAGTGTCCAGGAAATTATTCATTTCTTCTAGATTTTCTAGTTGATTTGCGTAGAGGTGTTTATAGTATTCTCTGATCGTAGTTTGTATTTCTGTGGGGTCGGTGGTGATATCGCCTTTATGACTTTTTATTGTGTCTATTTGATTTCTCTCTCTTTTTTTCTTTATTAGTCTTGCTAGCAGTCTGTCAATTTTGTTGATCTTTTCAAAAAACCAACTCCTGGATTCATTGATTTTTTGGAGGGGTTTTCGTGTCTCTATCTCCTTCAGTTCTGCTCTGATCTTAGTTATTTCTTTCCTTCTGCTAGCTTTTGAATGTGTTTGCTCTTGCCTCTCTAGTTCTTTTAATTGTGATGTTAGAGTGTCAATTTTAGATCTTTCCTGCTTTCTCTTGTGGGCATTTAGTGCTATAAATTTCCCTCTACACACTGCTTTAAATGTGTCCCAGAGATTCTGGTATGTTGTATCTTTGTTCTCATTGGTTTCAAAGAACATCTTTATTTCTGCTTTCATTTCGTTATGTACCCAGTAGTCATTCAGGAGCAGGTTGTTCAGTTCCATGAAAAAGTGATATTTTGCAACGCATTGAAAACTATCGTAAAAAGTGAAATATCCTGAAATAAAACCCAGAAAGTAGCGTTCCAATAAAATGCTCTTTAATGTGTGCATTCATGTCAGAGAGTTAAAGATTACACTACATTGCCCTGTTTGGAAGCTCTCTGTGGAATTTTTGGGTGTTATTTAGAGGCGCCCCTGAGCTTGTGGTGAGTAAGGAAATGACTTCCAATGAAAACTAGAGAGAAGCTTGCAGAGCATCTGCTTTGTGATGTGTGTATTCATCTAGTAGTGTTGCATCATTCTTTGGATTGAGCAGTTTGTAATCAATGTTTATGTGTAACCTTTGGAAGAACATTTCGGAACACACTTAAGAATATGCTGAAAAAGAAATATCCTCTGATAAAAACCAGTAGGAAACATTCTGTGAAACCGCTCCAGGTCATATCAAGTCCACTCACACAGTTAAGCTTCTGTGTTCATCGAGCAGTATACTAACACTCTTTTACGTGAGTCAGCTAAATGATAAACCTATCTTCTCATTGGGGTTTATTGAATCCTGTGGGAGAAATAGCTACTGGGGACATTCAGGAGTAAATTTTCTGCTATGGTGGGAAAGGAAATATTCTCACACAAAAACTGGCAAGAAACTTTCTGTGAACCTGTTTTGTGACAGATATGCCTATTATTCTTACATAGATGAAACTGTCTTTTTATTGCACAGTTTTAAAACTGCATCGTGGTTGGATTTGCAAAGGAACATTCGGGAGCAGATACAGGCTGCTGGGGAAATAGGAGATATCTTCAGATAAAAATTGGAGAGAAACTTTCTGAGAAACTGCTTTGTGATGTCTTCATTCCACTCAGGGAGTTATACTTCTTTTCTTAAAAGGGAGTGTTTGAACACTGTTCCTGTAAAAGAGAAAAAGTGATATTTTGCAGCGTATTGAAGACTCTGTCGAAAACTGTAATATCTGGAAATGAAACCCAGAAAAAAGCGTTTCAAGAAACTGCTGTCCATCGTGTACATTCATTTCAGAGGGTTAAAACTTACCCTAAGTCACCCAGTTTGGAAAATCGGTTTTTCAGGAAACTGTGAAGGGATATTAAGTGACACCCAGAGGATTGTGGTAAGAGAGGAAACGTCTTCCGATGAAAACTGGAGAGAAACGTTCAGAGCAACTGCTTTGTGATATGTGTATTCATCTCACAGAGTGAAATCGTTCTTTGGATTCAGCAGTTTTAAATCGCTGTTGCTCTGGACATTTGGGAACGCTCTTAATAATATGCTGAAAAAGAAATACCATCTGACAAATGACAGAAGGAAACGGTCTGTGAAACTTCTCTAGGTTGCTTGAATTCCACTTGCACAGTTAAGCTTCTGTTTTCATTGATCTGTATTCTAACAATGTTTGAGGTTAATCAGCTAAGGGATACTTGGGAGCAATTTGAGGTTTCCGGTTAAAACGGTAATATCTTTAGATAGATACTGGAGGAAGATTTCAGAGGAGCGGCCTTGTGATGTGTGCATTGTACTCACAGAGATATACTTTTCTTCTCAAACAGGAATGGGAAATCCCATTTGGAGAAAAAGTGACCAGGGAACATTCGGGAGTATATGAAAGGTTATGGTGAAAAAGGAACTATCCTCAGACAAATACTGGAGAGAAGCTTTCCGTGAAACAGCTTTGTGATACATATGTCTATTCATTTCACATGGATGAAACTTTCCTTCTACTACGCAGTTTTGAAACTGTGTCATGGAAGGATTTGCGAAGGGAGGTTCGGCAGGACATTCAGGCATACAGTGAAAAGGGAGTTATCTTGAGATACAAACTGGAGGGAAGGTGTCTGAGAAAGTGCTTTGAGATGTGGGCATTCCACTCAGAAATTTATACCTCTTTTCTCTCTTTTTTTTTTGATACGGAGTCTCGCTCTGCCACCCAGGCTGGAGTGCAGTGGCCGGATCTCAGCTCACTGCAAGCTCCGCCTCCCGGTTCCCACCATTCTCCTGCCTCAGCCTCCCGAGTAGCTGGGACTACAGGCTCCTGCCACCTCGCCCAGCTAGTTTTTTGTATTTTTAGTAGAGACAGGGTTTCACCATGTTAGCCAGGATGGTCTCGATCTGACCTCGTGATCCACCCATCTCGGCCTCCCAAAGTGCTGGGATTACAGGTTTGAGCCACCGTGTCCAGCCTATACCTCTTTTCTAATACAACAGTGTTTGAACACAGTTCCTGGAAACTGAAAAAGTGAAAATTTGCAGCACATTGAGGACATTGGCGAAAAGTGAAATATCCTGAAATAAAACCCAGAAAGAAAGATTCCAAGAAATTGTGCTATGACGTGTGCATTCATTTCAGAGAGTTAAAGTTTACACTTCGTTGCCCCGTTTGGAAACTCTGCCTTTGAAGAATCTGTGAAGGGTTATTAAGTGACACTCAGAGGCTTGTGGTGAGAAAGGAAACAACTTCAGATGAAAACTTGAAAGAATCTTTTGGAGTAACTGCTTTGTATTTTGTGTACACATCTCATAGACTTAAATCATTCTTTGGATTGAGCAGTTTGAACTCACTGTTTCTGTGGAAACCGAGAAAGACCATTTGGGAATGTTCTTAAGAATATGCTGAAAAAGAAATACCCTCTGATAAGAAACAGAAGAAATGTTTCTGTGAAACTCCACTTTGTCACGTGAAGTCCACTCGAATAGTTAAGCTTCAGTTTTCATTGAGATGTATTCTAACACTGTTTTTGTTTAGTCTGTGAAGTAATATGCTGGAGCACTCTGAGGCTTTCGGTGAAAAATGAAACAACTTCAGATACATACTGGAGAGAAGATTTCTGAGGAGCTCTTTTGTGACATGTACATTCCACTCACAGGTTTATACATTTTTTCTCCTAGAAGATTGGGGAATCCCATTTGGAGAAAGAGCTAGAAGGGAACATTCAGGAATATAGGGACTGCTATGGCAAAAAAGGAAATATCATCAGACAAACACTGGAAAGAAGCTTTCTGTGAAACTCCGTTGTGGTAGGTATGTCTATTCACCTACCATAGATAAAACTTTCTTCTTTTACACTGTTTTGAAACTAAGTAATGTATGGAAATGCCGAGAGACATTAGGGAGCACATTCAGGCCTGTGGCAAAATAGGAGATATCTTCACATAAAAACTGGAGACAGGCTTTCTGAGAGACTGCTTTGTGATGTGTGCATTCCACTCAGGGAATTATAACTCTATTCTCATAAGGCACTTTTTGAACACTGTTCCTGTCAAACTGAAAAAGGGATATTTTGCAGCAAATTGTACACTTTGGCGAAATGTGAAATAGCCTGAATTAAAACCAGGAAAGAAGTGCTCTAAGAAACTCCTCTCCGACGTGTGCATTCTTTTCAGAGAGTTAAAGCTTACACTACGTTGCCCAGTTTGGAAGCTCTGCCTTTGAGCAATTTGTGACGGGACATTAAGTGGTTCCCCTGGGCTTGCAGTGAGAAAGGAAACGTCTTCCAATGAAAAAAGCAAAGAAGTTTTCACAGCAACTGCTTTGTGATATGTGTAATCATCCCACAGAGTTAAATCACTGTTTAGAATAAGCAGTTTGATATCTGTTTCTATGGAATGTGAGCAAGGACATTTGGGAACGCTCTCATGAATATGTGAAAAAGAAACTGCTTCCAATAAAAAAGAGAAGGAAACACTCTGCGATACTGCT
The DNA here is from genome assembly GCF_002776525.5 of Piliocolobus tephrosceles. Lineage (NCBI taxonomy): Eukaryota > Metazoa > Chordata > Mammalia > Primates > Cercopithecidae > Piliocolobus > Piliocolobus tephrosceles. Next base: position 576,990 of record NW_022292755.1, on the reverse strand, counting down.
CTAGGTCACGTGAATCTCACTCACACAGTTAAGCTTCTGCTTTCATTGAACAGTATTCTAACACCGTTTTAGGTGAGTTTGCTAAGGGATACTCGGGAGCACTTTGAGGCTTACGGTGAAAAGGAAAATGTCCTCAAATAGATCCTGGAGAGAAGATATCTGAGGAGCCACTTTGTGACGGGTGAATTCCACTCACACAGTTATAGTTTTCTTCTCATAGAGTATTGCAGTATCCAGTTTGGAGAAATCGCTACTAGGGGACATTCGAGAGTATATGGATGGCTAAGGTGAAAAAGGAAACATAGTCAGAAAAAAATTGGAAAGAAGTTTTCTGTGAAACTGCTATGTGATAGATATGTCTATTCATCTCACATAGAGAAAATTTTCTGTATATTACGCAGTTTTGAAACTGCGTCATGAACAATTTCACGAAGGGACATTTGGGAACACATTCTGGCATACGGTGTAAAAGGAGATATCGGCAGAAAAAAACTGGAGAGCAGCATTTTTAGAAACTGCTTTGTGGTGTGTGCATTCCACTGAGGGAGTTATACCTCTTTCATCATAAGGCAGTGTTTGAAGAAGTTTCTTCTACAAGTGAAAAAGTGTTATTTTGCAATGCATTGAAATGTATCATGAAAAGTGAAATATCCTGAAATAAAACCCAGAAAGAAGCATTCCAAAGTAATGAAAATTGGAGAGAAGCTATCAGAGCAACTGCTTTGTGATGTTTGTATTCATCTCATAGAGTTAAATCGTTCTTTGGATTGAGCAGTTTTAAATTGCTGTTTCTGTGATACCTCAAAAAGGACACTTGGGAACGCTCTCAGTAATATGTTGAAAAAGAAATACCATCCGATAAATGACAGAAGGAAACTATCTGTGAAACTTCTCTAAGTTGCTTGAATTCCACTCGCACAGTTCAGCAACTGTTCTTTCATTGAGCAGTATTCTAACAATGTTTTAGGTAGAGCGATTTGAGGTTTCTGGTGAAAACGGAAATATCTTTAGAGAGATACTGGAGGAAGATTTCCGAGGAGCGGCCTTGTGACTTGTGCATTCTACTCACAGAGATATGCTTTTCTTCTCATAAAGGAATGGGAAACCCCGTTTGGATAAAACACGACCCGGGGACCTTTGGGAATATATGAAAGGTTATGGTGAAAAAGGAACTATCCTCAGAGAAAAACTTGAAAGATGCTTTCTGTGAAACTGCTTTGTGATAGATATGTCTATTCGTTTCACATGGATAAAATTTCTTTCTATTACACACTTTTGAGACAGCGTCATGGATGGATTCGCGAAGCGACATTCAGCAAGACATTTGGCGTATGGTGAAAAGGGAGTTATCTTCAGATACAAACTGTAGAGAAGCTGTCTGACAAAGTCCTTTGAGATGTGTGTATTCCACTCAGGGATTTATAAGTCTTTTCTCATAAGGCGGTGTTTGAACACTGTTCCTGTAAAACTGAAAGAGTGCCATTTTGCAGCACATTAAAAACTATGGCGAAAAGTCAAATATCCTGAAATAATACCCAGAAAGAAGGATTCCGGGAAACAGTGCTCTGATGTGTGCACTCATTTTAGAGAGTTAAAAGTTTACACTTCGTTGCCCCATTTGGAGACTCTGTCTTTGAAGAATCTGTGACAGGGTATTAAGTGGCTCCCGGAGGCTGGTGGTGAGAGAGGAAACGTCTTCCGATGAAAACTAGACAGTACCTTTTGGAGCAACTGCTTTGTAAAGTCTGTATGCATCCCATAGAATTAAATCATTCTTTGGATTTAGCAGTTTGAACTCACTGTTTCTGTGGAACCTGAGAAAGGCCATTTGGGAATGCTTCCAAGAATATGCTGAAAAAGAAATACCCCCGTTAAAAAACAAAAGAAAACTTTCTGTGAAACTGCTCTTTGTCATGTGACGTCCATTCGCACAGTTAAGCTTCGGGTTTCATTGAGCAGTATTCTAACACTGTTTTTGCTTAATCTGTGAAGTGATATGCTGGAGTGCTGTGAGGCTTTCGGTGAAAAAGGAACCATCTTCAGATACATACCGCAGAGAAGATTTCCGAGAAGCTCTTTTGTGATATGTGCATTCCACTCACAGGGTTATACTTTTTTTCTCCTAGAAGACTGGGGACTCCCGTTTGGAGGAAGAGCTACAAGAGGACACTTGGGAATACAGGGACTGCTATGGTGAAAAAGGAAATGTCATTAGACAAAAACTGGAAAGAAGCTTTCTGAAACTGCGTTCTGGTGTATATGTCTATTCACCTCCCATAGATAAAACTTTTTTCTATTATGCAGTTTGGAAACTACGTAATGGATGGAAACTTGAAGAGACATTAGGGAGCACATTCAGGCCTGTGATGAAATAGGAGATATCTTCACATAAAAACTGCAGAGAAGCTTTCTGAGAAACTGCTTTGTGCTGTGTGCATTCCACTCAGGAAATTTTACCTCTTTCTCATAAGGCACTTTTTGAACACTGTTCCTGTAAAACTGAAAAAGGGATAATTTGCAGCAAATTGAAGAATTTGGAAAAATGGGAAATATCCTGAATTAAAACCAGGAAGGAAGCGTTCTATGAAACTCCTCTCTGACGTGTGTATTCGTTTCAGAGAGTTAAAGCTTACACTAGGTTGCCCAGTTTAGAAGCTCTGTCTTTGAGGAATTTGTGAAAGGATATTAAGTGGTTCCTCTGGGCTGGTGGTGAGAATGGAAACGTCTTCCGATGAAAACTGCAGAGAATCCTTCAGAGCAACTGTGTTGTGATGTGTGTAATAATCTCATAGAGTTAAATCATTCCTTGAATTGAGCATTTTGATATCTCTGTTTCTGTGGAACCTCAGCAAGGACATTTGGGAACGCTCTCAAGAATATGTGAAAAAGAAATTCTCTCCAATAAAAAAGGGAAGTGATATTGCTCTAGGTCACATGAATTCCACTCACACAGTTCAGCTTTTTTTTTCATAGAGCAATGTACTAACTCTCTTTTAGGTGAATCAGCTAAGCAATATTCGGGAGCACTTTCAGGCTTACAGTGAAAACGAAAAGATCTTCAGAACGATACTGCAGAGAAGATTTCTGAGGAGATGTTTTGTGACGTGTGAATTCCACTCAGAGAGTTATAGTTTTCTTCTCAGAGAGTATTGTGGAATCCCGGTTGGAGAAAACGCTACTAGGAAACATTCAAGAGTACATGGATGGCTATGGTGAAAAAGGAATTATACTCAGAAAAAAACTGGAAGGAAGCTTTCTGTGAATCTGCTATGTGATAGATATGTCTATTCTTCTGACACAGAGAAAATTTTCTTTACATTCTCTTGTTTTGAAACTGCATCATGGACAGATTCACGAAGTGACATTTGGGACATGCCTCTTTTCTCACAAGGCAGGTTTTGAACACTGTTCCTGTTAAAGTGAAAAAGCGATATTTTGCAGCATATTGAAGACTATGTCAAAAATTGAAATATCCGGAGATAAAACCCGGAAAAAAGCTTTCCATAAAACTGCTCTCTGATGTGTACATTCATTTCAGAGTGTTAAAGCTTACATTAAGTCTCCCAGTTTGGAAACTCTGTCTTTGAGGAAATTGTGAAGGGATATTTAGTGACACCCGGAGACTTGTCATGAGAAAAGAAATGCCATCCGATGAAAACTGGACAGAATCTTTTGGAGTAACTGCTTTGAAATCTGTGCACGCATCTCACAGAATTAAATCATTCTTTGGATTGAGCAGTTTGAACTTACTGTTTCTGTGGAAGCTGAGAAAGGACATTTGGGAATGCTGTTAAGAATATGCTGAAAAAGAAATACCCTCCAATAAAAAACAAAAGAAAACTTTCTGTGAAAATGCTCTTTGTCAGGTGAAGTCCACTGGCACAGTTAAGCTTCAGTTTTCATTGAGCTGTATTCTAACACTGTTTCTGTTTTCTCTGTGAAGTGATATGCTGGGGCACTCTGAGGCTTTCAGTGAAAAAGGAAACATCTTCAGATACATACCGGAGAGAAGACTTCTGAGGAGCTGCTTTGTGACGTGTGCATTGCACTCATAGGTTTATACTTCTTTTCTCCAAGAAGACTGGGGAATCCTGTTTGGAGAAAAAGCTACAAGGGGACATTTGAGAATATATGGACTGCAATGGTTCAAAAGGAAATCTTATCAGACAAAAACTGGAAAGAAGATTTCTGTGAAACTGCGTTGTGGTAGATATGTCTACTCACCTCCCATGGAAAAAACTTTTTTCTATTACGCAGTTTTGAAACTGTGTAATGGATGGAAATGTGATGGGACATTAGGGAGCACTTTCAGGCCTGTGAAAATCTGCAGAGAAGCTTTCAGAGAAACTGCTTTGTGATGTGCTCATTCCAGTCAGAAAATTATACCTCTTTTCTCATGAGGCACTTTTTGAACACTGTTCCTGTAAAACACTGAAAGGGATATTTTGCAGCGAATTCGAGACTTTGGCAAAATGTGAAATATTGTGAATTAAAACCCGGAATGAAGCGTTCTATGAAATTTCTCTCTGACGTGTGTATTCATTTCACAGAGTTAAAGCTTTCACTACATTGCCCACTTTGGAAGCTCTGTCTTTGAGGAGTTTGTGAAAGGATATTAAGTGGTTCCCCTGGGCTTGTGGTGAGAATGGAAACATGTTCTGATGAAAACTGCAGAGAAGCTTTCAGAGCAACTGCTTTGTGACGTGTGTAATCATCTCATAGAGTTAGATCATTCTTTGGATTGAGCATTTTGATATCTCTGTTTCTGTGGAACCTGAACAAGGACATTTGGGAATGCTCTGAAGAATATGTGAAAAAGAAACAACCCTCCAATAAAAAGGAAAAGGAAACACTCTGTGATACTGCTCTAGGTAATGTGAATTCCACTTTCACAATTAAGCTTCCGTTTTCATCGAGCAATATTCTAACACTGTTTTATGTGAGTCAGCTAAGGGATACTCGAGAGCATTTTGAGGCTTATGGTGAAAAAGAGAATATTTCAGACAGATACTGGAGAGAAGATATCTCAGGAGCTGCTTTGTGATGTGTGAATTCCACTCCTAGTGTTATAGTTTTCTTCTCACAGAGTATTGTGGAATCCCGTTTGGAGAAAATGTTAGAGGGTTCTTTCAAGAGTATATGTACGGGTGTATTGATAGAGGATATATACTCAGAAAAAACCTCGAAAGAAGCTTTCTGGGAAACTGCTATGTTATAGATATGTCTATTCATCTCACATAGAGAAAATTTTGTTTATATTAGGCAGTTTTGAAACTGCGTCATGGACAGATTCGCGAAGGGACATTTGGGAGCACATTCAGACGTACGGTATAAAAGAAGATGTCGTCAGACAAAAACTGGAGAGCAACTATCTGAGAAAGTGCTTTGTGGTGTGTGCATTGCACTGAGGGAGTTATACCTCTTTCATCAAATGGCAGTGTTTGAACAAGGTTCTTCTGAAAGTGAAAAAGTGATATTTTGCAATGCATTGAAACCTATTGCAAAAAGTGAAATATCCTGAAATAAAACCCAGAAAGAAGCATTCCAAGAAAATGTTTTCTAATGTGTGTATTTATTTCAGAGAGTTAAAGGTTACACTACATTGCCTAGTTTGGAAGCTCTGTCTCTGTGAATTCTTTGAGGTGTTACTGAGACGTGCCCCGGGCTTGTGGTGATGACTTCCGATGAAAACTGGAGAGAAGATTTTGGAGCAGCTGCTTTATGATGGATGTATTCATCTCATAGCGTTACATCATTCTTTGGATTGAGCAGTTTGAAATCACTGTTTCTGTGGAACCCGAGAAAGATCATTGGGAACGCTCTTAAGAATATGCTGTAAAAGAAATGTCCTCCAATAAAAACCAGTAGGAAACATTCTGTGAAACCGCTCCAGGTCATATCAAGTCCACTCGCACATTTAAGCTTCTGTTTACATTGAGCAGTATCCTAACATTGTTGTTTTTTATTCTGTGAAGTGATACGCTGGAGCGCACTGAGGCTTTCGGTGAAAAGGGAAACATATTCAGATAGATGCTGGAGAGAAGATTTCCAAGGAGGTCGTTTGTGACATGTGCATTCCACTCACAGGTTTATACTTTTTTTCTCCTAGAAGATTGGGGAATCCCGTTTGGAGAAAAAGCTACATGGGGACATTCGTCAATATAGGGACTGCTATGGTGAAAAAGGAAATATCCTCAGACAAATACTGGAAAGAAGCTTTCTATCAAACTGTGTTGTGGTAGATATGTCTTTTCACCTCCCATAGATAAAACTATTTTCTATTACATAGTTTTCAAACTGTGGAATGGATGGAAAAGTGAAGGGAAGTTAGGGAGACATTCAGGCCTGTGGGGAATTAGGAGATAACTTCACATAAAATTGCAGAGAAACTTTCTGAGAAAATTCTTTCTGATGTGTGCATTCCACTCAGGGACTTATACCTCTTTTCTCATAAGGCAATTTTTGAACAATGTTTCTGTAAAACTGAAGAAGGGATATTTTGCAGTGAATTGAAGACTTTGGCGAAATGTGAAATATCCTGAAATAAAACCAAGAAAAGAGCGTTCTAAGAAACTCCTCTCTGACGTTTGCATTCATTTCAGAGAGATAAAGCTTACACTATGTTCCCCATTTTGGAAGCTCTGTCTTTGAGGAATTTGTGAAAGGATATTAAGTGGATCCCTAGGGCTGGTGGTGAGAATGGAAATGTCTTCCAATGAAAACTGCAGAGAAGCTTTCAGAACAATTGCCTTGTGATGTGTGTAATCATATCACAGAGTTAAATCATTCTTTGGATTGAGCATTTTTATATCTCTGCTTCTGTGGAACCTGAGCAAGGACATTTGGGAATGCTCTCAAAAATATGTGAAAAAGAAACACCCTACTATAAAATAGAGAAGGAAACACTCTGTGATACTGCTCTAAATCACGTTAATTCCACTCGCACAGTTAAGCTTCTGTTTTCATTGAGCAGTATTCTAACACTCTATAGGTGAGTCAGCTAAGGGATACTCGGGAGAGCTTTGAGGCTTATGGTGAAAACGAAAATATCTTCAGACAGATACTGGAGAGAAGATATCTGAGGAGCTGCTTTGTGACGTGTGTGAATTCCACTCATAGATTTATAGTTTTCTTCTCATAGAGTATTGCAGAATGCCGTTTTGAAAAAATGCTACAGGTGACATTCGAGAATATATGGACGGCTATGGTTAAAAAGGAAGTATACTCAGACAAATACTGGAAATCAGCTTTCTGTGAAACTCCGTTGTGGTAGATATGTCTACTCACTTCCCATAGTTAAGCTTTTTTCTATTACGCATTTTGTCAGTAGAATTGAAGATTACTTTTTGTCCTCTTCAGGCTCTGGGTTATTTTTAACCCTTTTGGAATGATTATTTTAACTCCGTTAGAGAAAGTACACACGGAGATGAACACATGCACATACATATGCAAAATGGAAAGTTGTAATTTTGATGTGTTTTGATTTTAAATATAGATTTGCTATAATAAAAAATACATCTTTAAAGAAAAAAAGAAACTGCGAGAAACTGCATAATGGACGGAAACGAGAAGGGACATTCGGTAGAAAATTCTGTCCTTTGGGGAAATAGGAAATATCTTCACATAAAAACTGGAGAGAAACACTCTGAAAAACTGCTTTGTGATGTATGCATTCCAAGGCCTGAATGTGCTCCCTAATGTCCCTTTGTTTTTCCATCCATTACGTGGTTTTCAAACAGCAAAATAGAAAAAAGTTGTATCTATGGGAGGTGAATAGACATATCTACCACAACCCAGTTTCACAGAAAGCTTCTTTCCAGTTTTTGTCTGACGGTATTTCCTTTTTCACCAAAGCAGTACGTGTATTCCTGAATGTCCCCTCTAGCTCTTTCTCTAAATGGGATTCCCAAATCTTCTAGGAGAAAAAAAGTATAACCCTGTGAGTGGAATGCACATGTCAGAAAAGAGCTCCTCAGAAATCATCTCTCCGGTATGTATCTGAGTTGTTTCCTTTTTCACCGAAAGCCTCAGAGTGTTCCAGCATCTTACTTCACAGACTAAACAAAACTAGTGTTAGAAAACTTCACTTGTTAGAAGCTTAACTGTGCGAGTGGACTTCATGTGACAAAGTGGAGTTTCACAGAAAGTTTTCTTCTGTTTTTTATTGGAGGGTATTTCTTTTTCAGCATATTCTTTAGAGCGTTTGAAAACGTCCTTTCTCAGGTTCCACAAAAACAATGAGTTCAAACTGCACAATCCAAAGAATGACTTAATTCTATGAGATGTGTACACACGTTACAAAGAGATTCTTTCAAGTTTTCATCGGAAGGCATTTCCTTTCTCACCACAAGCCTCCGAGTGCCACTTAATATCCCTTCACAGATTCTTCAAAGACAGAGTTTCCAATCAGGGCAACGAAGTGAAAACTTTAACTCTCTGAAATGAATGCCCACGTCAGAGTGCAGTTTCTTGGACTCATTCTTTCTGGGTTTTATTTCCGGATATTTCACTTCTCGGCATAGTCTTCAATGCACTGCAAAAAGTCACTTTTTGAGTTTACAGAAACAGTGTTCAAACACTGCCTTATGAAAAAAGAGGTATAAATTCCTGAGTGGAATGCACACATCTCAAAGTATTTTCTCAGACAGCTTCTCTCCAGTTTGTATCTGAAGATAACTCCCTTTTCATCGTATGCCTGAATGTCCTGCTGAATATCCCTTCATGAATTGGTCCATGATGCAGTTTCAAAAATGCATAATTGAAAGAAAATTTATCCATGTGAAATGAATAGACAAACATATCACAAGGCAGTTTCACGGAAATCTTCTTTCCAGTATTTGTCTGAGGATAGTTCCTTTTTCACCATAGCCTTTCATATACTCCCGAATGTCTCCTGGTTGCTTTTTCTCCAAACAGGATTTCCCATTCCTCTATGAGAAGAAAAGTATATCTCTGTGAGTAGAATGCACACGTCACAACGCCGCTCCTCGGAAATCTTCCTCCAGTATCTATTCAAAGATATTTTCATTTTCAACGGAAGCCTCAAATCGCTTCCGAGTATTCCTTAGGTGATTAACCTAAAACATTGTTAGAATACTGCTCAATGAAAACAGAAGCTTAACTGTGCAAGTGGAATTCAAGCAACCTAGAGAAGTTTCACAGGCAGTTTCCTTCTGGCATTTATTGGATGGTATTTCTTTTTCAGCATATTATTTAGAGCATTCCAAAATGTCCAGAGCAACAGTGATTAGAAACTGCTCAATCCAAAGAACGATTTCACTCTGTGAGATGAATACACACATCACAAAGCAGTTGCTCTGAAAGTTTCTCTCCAGTTTTCATTGGAAGACGTTTCCTTTCTCAACACAATCCTCCAGGTGTCACTTAATATCCCTTCACAATTTTCTGAAATACCGATTTTCCAAACTGGGCGGCTTCAGGTAAGCTTTAACACACTGTAATGAATATACACGTCAGAGAGCAGTTCCCTGGAATGCTTTTTTCTGGGTTTCATTTCCAGATATTTCAATTTTTGCCAGAGACTTCAATACACTGCAAAATACCTCTTTTCCCTTTTACAGGAACAGTGTTCAAACACTGCCTTTTTAGAAAAGAGGTATAACTCCCTGAGTGGAATGCAGACATCACAAAGCAATTCCTCAGAAACTTTCTCTCCAATTGTTATCTGAACATATCTCCTACTACCCCACCAGCCTGTATGTGCTCATGAATGTCCCTTCGTTTATCCCTCCATGATGCAGTTTCAAAACTGCATAATAGAAAGACAGTTTCATCTATGTGAGATGCATGGACATATCTGTCACAAAACAGTTTCACAGAAAGTTTTTTTCCAGTTATTGTGTGAGAATATTTCCTTTCCCACCATAGCAGTAAATATACTCCTGAATGTCCCCAGTAGCTATTTCTCCCAACGGGATTCCATAAACCCCTATGAGAAGAAAAGTTTAACTCTGTGTGGGAAATGCATACGCCACAAAGATTTCTTCATGAATCTCCTCTCGAGTATCTATCTGAAGATATTTCCGTTTTCACCGTTAGCCTCAAAGCGCTCCCGATTATCACTTAGCTGACCCACGTAAAACAATGTTAGCATACTGCTCAATGAAAACGGGAGCTTAACCGTGTGAGTGGACTTAATATGACCTGGAGCGGATTCACAGAATGTTTCCTTCTGATTTCTATTGGAGAATATTTTTTCAACATATACTTAGGAGCATTCCCAAATGTTCTTTCTCAGGATCCACAGAAACATGGATTTCAAACTACTCAATCCAAAGAATGATGTAACGTTATGAGATGAATACACACATCACAAAGCAGTTGCTCCGAAAGCTTCTCTCCAGTTATCATCGGATGTCATTTCTTTATTCACCACAAGCCTTGGGTCGCCTCTTAATAACACCTCAAAGATTCCTCAAAGACAGATTTTCAAAATTGGGCAATTTAGTGTAAACTTTAACTCTCTGAAATGAATGCATACGTTGGAGAGAATTTTCCTGGAACGCTTCTTTCTGGGTTTTATTTCAGGATAATTCACTTTTCGAGATAGTTTTCAATGCACTGCAAAGTATCACTTTTTCACTTTCAGAAGAACCTTGTTCAAACACCAGCTTATGATGAAAAGGGTATAACTTCCGCAGTAGAATGCACACTCCACAAAGTGGTTTCTCAGAAAGCTTCTCTCCAGTTTTTGTCTGACAATGTATCCTTTTACATTGTATGCCAGAATGTGCTCCCAAATGTCCCTTTGAGTATCTGTTCATGATGCACTTTCAAAACTGCGTAATATACAGAAAATTTTCTCTATGTGAGATGAATAGACATATCTATCACACAGCAGTTTCACAGAAAACTTCTTTCCAGTTTTTTTCTGAGTGTATTTCCTTTTCCACGATAGCCGTCGATATACTCTCGAATGTCCCCTGTAGCGTTTTCTCCAAACGGGATTCCGCAATACTCTATGAGAAGAAAAATATAACTCTATGTCACAAAGGAGCTCCTCTGATATCTTCTCTCCAGTATCTGCCTGAAGATATTTTCGTTTTCACTGTAAGCCTCAAAGTGCTCCCGAGTATCCCTTAGCTGACTCACCTATAGAGTGTTAGAATACTGCTCAATGAAAACAGAAGCTTAACTGTGCAGTGGAATTCACGTGATTTAAGGCAGTATCACAGAGTGTTTCCTTCTCTTTTTTATTGGAGGGTGTCTCTTTTTCACATATTTTTAAGAGCATTCCCAAATGTCCTTCCTCAGATTCCACAGAAGCAGAGATATCAAAATGCTCAATCCAAAGAATGATTTAACTCTATGAGATGATTACATACATCACAAAGCAGTTGCTCTGTAAAATTCTCTGCAGTTCTCATCGGAAGACGTTTACTTTCTCTCCTCAAGCCCAGGGGAACTACATAATATCCCTTCACAAATTCCTCAAAGACAGAGCTTCCAAACTGGGCAACGTACTGTAAGCTTTAACTCTCTGAAGTGAATGCACACGTCAGAGAGGAGTTTCTTAGAATGCTCCTTTCCTGGTTTCATTTCAGGATATCTCACATTTCGCCAAAGTCTTCAATTTGCTGCAAAATATCCCTTTTTCAGCTTTACAGAAACTTTGTTCAAAAAGTGCCTAATGAGAAAAGAGGTATAAGTCCCTGAGGGGAATGCACACATCACAAGGAAGTTTCTCACAAAGCTTCTCTCCAGTTTTTATGTGAAGCTACCTCCTAATTCCCCACAGGCCTGAATGTCTCTCTAATGTCCCTTCGCGTTTCCATCCATTACGCAGTTTGAAAAGTACGTAACAGAAAAAAGTTTTATCTATGGGAGGTGAAAAGACATATCTACCACAACACAGTTTCACAGAAAGCTTCTTTCCAGTTTTTGTCTGATGATATTTCCTTTCCCACCATAGCAGTCTATACATTCTCGATTGCCCCCTTTCCTTTTTCACCCCATAGTAGTCTGTGTATTCCCGAATGTCCTCTTATAGCTCTTTATTCAAACAGGATTACCCAATCTTCTAGGAGAAAAAAGGGATAACCCTGTGAGTGGAATGCACATGTCACAAAAGAGCTCCTGAGAAATCTCCTCTCTGGTACGTATCTGAAGTTGTTTTCTTGTTCACCGAAAGCCTCAGAGCACTCCTGCATATCACTTCACAGAATAAACAAAAACAGTGTTAGAATATTGCTCAATGAAAACTGAAGCTTAACTGTGCGAGTGGACTTCACGTGACAAAGGGCAGTTTCACACAAAATTTTCCTTCTGGTTTCTATCATAGGGCATTTCCTTTTCAGCATATTCTTAAGAGCATTCCCAAATGTCCCTTCTCAGGTTTCACAAAAAAAGTGAGTTCAAACTGGTAATTCTAAAGAATGATTTAATTTTATAAGATGCATACACACATTAAAAAGCAGTTACTCCAAAAGATTCTGTCCAGTTCTCACCAGAAGGCATTTCTATTCTCACCACAAGCCTCCGGACGCCACTAAATATCCCTTCACAGATCCTTCAAAGACAGAGTTTACAAACGGAGCAACAAAGTGTAAATTTTAACTCTCTTAAATGAATGCACATGGCAGAGTGCAGACTCTTGGAATCCTTCTTTCTGGGTTTTATTTCAGGATATTTCTCTTTTCACCATAGTCTTCAATGTGCTGCAAAATGTTACTTTTTCACTTTTACAGGAACAGTGTTCAAACACCGCCTTATGAGAAAACATGTATAAATCCCTGAGTGGAACCTCAGACAGCTTCTCTCCAGTTTTTGTCTGACCATATCTCCTTTTACACCGTATGCCTGAATGTCCTTCCACACGTCCCTTCAAAAATCTGTCCATGATGCAATTTCAAAATTGCATAATAGAAAGAAAGTTTTCTCTAGGTGAGATGAATATACATACCTATCACAAAGCTGTTTCACAGAAAGCTTCTTTCCAGTTTTTGTCTGAGGATAGTTCCTTTTTCACCGTAGCCTTTCATATACTCCCGAATGTCCCCTGATCGCTTTTTCTCCAAATGGGATTTCCCATTCCTCTATGAGAAGAAAAGTATATCTCTGAGTTGAATGCAGACGTCACAAGGCCGCTCCTTGGAAATCTTCCTCCAGTATCTATCTAAAGATATTTCCTTTTTCACCAGAAGCCTCAAATCGCTCTCGAGTATCCCTTAGCTGATTAACCTAAAACATTGTTAGAATACTGCTCAATTAAAACGGAAGCTTAAATGTGCAAGTGGAAAACAGACGACCTAGAGAAGTTTCACAGACAGTTTCCTTCTGGCGTTTATTGGATCGTATTTCTCTTCCAGCATATTATTAAGAGCGTTCCCAAATGTCTTGTCTCAGGTATCACAGAAACAGTGATTTAAACCTACTCAATCCAGAGAACGATTTAACTCTATGAGATGAATATGTACATAACAAAGTAGTTGCTCCGATAGTTTCTCTCCAGTTTTCATAGGAAGACGTTTCCTTTTTCACCACAAACCTCACAGTGTCACTTAATATCCCTTCACATTTTCCTCAAAGACAGAGTTTCCAATGTGGGCGACTTAGTGTCAGCTTTAACATTCTGAAATGAAAGTACACGTCGGAGAGCCGTTGCGTGGAACACTTTTTTCTGGGTTTTATTTCCGGATATATCAATTTTTGCCATAGTCTTCAATAAGCAGCAAAATATCTCTTTTTCTCTTCGCAGTGATAAAGCTTGTGCTAAGTGGCCCTGCTTGGAAAATCTGTCTTTGAGGAAATTGTGAAGGTATATTAAGTGACACCCAGAGGCTTGTGATCAGAAAGGAAATGTCTTCTGATGAAAACTGGAGAGAAACTTTCAGAGCAACTGCTTAGTGATGGGTGTATTCACTTCATAGAGTTAAATTATTCTTTGGATTGAGCAGTTTTGAATTGCTTTTTCTGTGATACCTGAGAAAGGACATTTGAAAGCGCTCTTAATATGGTGAAAAAGAAATAACATCCGGTAAACATCAGAAGGAAACTGTCTGTGAAACTTCCCTAGGTCGCTTCAATTCCACTCTCACAGTTAAGTTTCTGTTTTCATTGAGCACTATTCTAACAATGTTTTAGTTTAATCAGCTAAGGCATACTGGGGAGCGATTTGAGGCTTCCAGTGAAAACGGAAATATCTTTAGATAGATACTGGAGGAAGATTTCCGAGTAGCGGGCTTGTGGCATGTGCATTCTACTCACAGAGATATACTTTTCTTCTCATAGAGGAATGGGAAAACTCGTTTGGAGAAAGAACGACCAGGGGACATTTGGGGTTATATGACAGGCTATTGTGTAAAAGGAATTGTCCTCAGACAAATACTGGAAAGATGCTTTCTGTGAAACTGCTTTGTGATAGATATGTCTATTCATTTCACATGGATAAAATTTTCTTGTTTTTTTATTTTTAATTTTATTATTATTATTATTATTATTATTTATTACACTTTAAGTTCTAGGGTGCATGTACATAACGTGCAGGTTTGTTACATATGTATACATGTGCCATGTTGGTGTGCTGCACCCATCAACTCGTCAGCACCCATCAATTCGTCATTTATTTCAGGTATAACTCCCAATGCAATCCCTCCCCCCTCTCCCCCATGATAGGCCCCGATGTTTGATGTTCCCCTTCCCGAGTCCAAGTGAGGTCATTGTTCAGTTCCCACCTATGAATGAGAATATGTGGTGTTAGGTTTTCTGTTCTTGTGATAGTTTGCTAAGAATGATGGTTTCCAGCTGCATCCATGTCCCTACAAAGGACGCAAACTCATCCTTTTTTATGGCTGCGTAATATTCCATGTTGTATATGTGCCACATTTTCTTAATCCAGTCTGTCAGAGATGGACATTTGGGTTGATTCCATGTCTTTGGTATTGTGAATAGTGCCGCAATAAACATACGTGTGCATGTGTCTTTATAGAGAGCACATTCAGGCCTGTGGGGAAATAGGAGATATCTTCACATAAAAACTGGAGAGAAGATCTTTGAGAAACTGCTTTGTGAGAATAGAAATGCCTTCTGGTGAGAACTGGACAGAATCTTCTGGAAAGATTCTTTTTGTGAAACTGCTATGTAATAGATATGTCTATTCAGCTTTATATTGCACAGTTTTGAAACTGCGTCATGGGCAGATTCGCAAAGGGATATTTCGGAGCACATTCAGGCATACAGTGTAAAAGGAGATATCCTCAGACAAAAACTGGAGAGAAGCTTTCTGAGAAACTGCTTTGTGGTGTGTGCATTCCACTGAGGGAGTTATACCTCTTTCATTATAAGGCAGTGTTTGAACGAGGTTCTTCTGAAAGTGCAAAAGTGATTTTTTCCAATGTGTTGAAAACTATTGCGAAAAGTGAAAACTCCTGAAATACACCCAGAAAGCAGCATTCCAAGAAAATGCTCTCTAACGTGTGCATTCATTTCACAGAGTTAAAGCTTACACTACATTGCCCAGTTTGGAAGCTCTGTCTTCGAGGAATCTTTGAGGTGTTATTAAGAGGCGCCCCTGGACTTGTGGTGAGTAAGGAAATGACTTCTGATGAAAATTGGAAAGAAGCTTGCGGAGCAACTGCTTTGTGATGTGGGTATTCATCTCGTAGAGTTACATCATTCTTTGGGTTTAGCAGTTTGAAATCACTGTTTCTGGGGAACCTGAGATAGAACATTTGGGAACGCTCTTAAGAATATGCTGAAAAAGAAATCTCCTCTGATAGAAACTAGAAGGAAACATTCTGGGAAACCGCTCCAGGTCATATCAAGTACAATCACACAGTTAACCTTTCATTTGCATTGATCATTATCCTAACACTGTTTTACGTGGGTCAGCTAAGGGATAATCGGGAGCGATTTGAGGCTAATGGTGAACACGGAAATATCTTCAGATAGATACTCAAGAAGAGATGTATGAAGAAATGCTTTGTGACACATGCATTTCCCACACAGAGTTAAAATTTTCTTCTCATAGGGTTTTATGGAATCCTGTTGGGAGAAAGAGCTACCAGGGACATTCAGGAGTAATTATACTGCTATGGTGGAAAAGGAAATATCCACAGACAAAACCTGGAAAGAAACTTTCTGTGAAACTGCTTTGTGACCGATATGTCTATTAATCTCACACAGATGAAACTGTCTTTCCATTACACAATTTTGAAACTGTATCATGGATGGATTCGCGAAGGGACATTCGGGAGCACATACAGGCTGGTGGGGAAACAGAAGATATCTTCAGATAACATTGGAGAGAAACTTTCTGAGAAACTGCTTTGTGATGTCTGCATTCCACTCAGGGAAATATACCTCTTTTCTCTCAAGTCAGTGTTTGAACACTGTTCTTGTAAAAGTGAAAAAGAGATATTTTGCAGCGTATGGAAGACTATAGCGAAAATTGAAATATCCGGTAAAATACCAGAAAAAATCCTTCCAAGATACTGCTGTCTGACGTGTACATTCATTTCAGAGTGTTAAAGCTGACACTAAGTCGCCCAGTTTGGAAATTATGTCCTTGAGGAAATTGTGAAAGGATATTAAGTGACACCTGGAGGCCTGTGGTGAGAAAGGAAACGTCTTCCGGTGAAAACTGGATATTAACTTTCTGAGCAACTGCTTCATGAAGTGTGTATTCATCTCATAGAGGAAATAGTTCTTTGGATTGAGCAGTTTTAAATCGCTGTTTCTGTGATACCTAGGAAAGGACATTTGGGAATGCTCTTAATAATATGCTGAAAAAGAAATACCATTAAATAAACGCCAGAAGGAAACTATCTGTGAAACTTCCCTAGATTGCTTGAATTCCACTCGCACAGTTAAGCTTTTGTTTTCATTGAGCAGCATTTTAGCAATGTTTTAGGTTAGCCAGTTACGGGACACTCGGGAGCGATTTGAGGTTTCCGGTGAAAACGGAAATGTCTTTAGATAGATACTGGAGGAAGATTTCTGAGGAGCGGCCTTGTGACGTGTGCATTCTACTCACAGAGATATACTCTTCTTCTCAAACAGAAATTTTAAATCGCATTTGGAGAAAAAGTTATCAGGGGACATTCGGGAGTATATGAAAGTCTATGGTGAAAAACGAACTATCCTCATACTAAACTGGAAAGAAGCTTTCTGTGAAACTACTTTGTGATAGATATGTCTATTCATTTCACATGGATAAAACTTTCTTTCTATTATGCGGTTTTTAAAGTGTGGTATGGACGGATTTGCGAAGGGACGTTCAGCAGGACATTCAGGCATACAGTGAAAAGGGAGTTATCTTCAGATAAAAACTGGAGAGAAGCTGTTTGAGAAAGTGTTTGATATGTGGGCATTACACTCAGGGATTTATATGTCTATTCTGATAATTCAGTGTTTGAACACTGTTCCTGTAAAACTGAAAAAGAGACATTTTGCTGTGCATTGAAGACTATGGTGAAAAGTTAAATATCCTGAAATAAAACCCAGAAATAAGGATTCCAAGAAATTGCACTCTGACGTGTGCATTCATTTCATAGAGTTAAAGTTTACACTACGTGGCCCCGTTTGGAGACCCTGTCTTTGAAGAATCTGTGAAGAAATATTAAGTGGCGCCCGGAGGCTTGTGGTGAGAAAGGAAACGCCTTCCGATGAAAACTGGACAGAATCTTTTGTAGTAACTGCTTTGTAAACTATGTACGCATCCCATAGAATTAAATCATTTTTTGGTTGAGCAGTTTGAACTAACTGTTTCTATGGAAACTGAGAAAGGACATTTGGGAACGCTCTTAAGAATATGCTGAAAAAGAAAACCCTCCAATAAAAAACAGAAGAAGACTGTCTGTGAAACTGCTCTTTGTCACATGAAGTCAACTTGCACAGTTAAGCATCGGTTTTTATTGAGTAGTATTCTAACACTGTTTTTGTTTAGTCTGTGAAGTGATATGCTGGAGTGCTGTGAGGCTTTCGGTGAAAAAGGAAACATCTTCAGATACATACTGGAGAGTAGATTTCTGAAGAGCTGCTTTTTGACATGTGCATTCTACTCACAGGGTAATACTTCTTTTCTCCAAGAAGATTGGGGAATCCCTTTTGGAGAAATAACTACAAGGGGACATTTGGGAATACAGGGACTGCTATGGTGAAAAAGGAAATATCATTAGACAAAAACTGGAAAGAAACTTTCTGAAACTGCTTTGTGGTAAATATGTCTATTCACCTCCCATAGATAAAACTTTTTTCTATTACGCAGTTTTGAAACTACGTAATGGATGGAAACGTGAAGGGAGATTAGGGAGCACATTCAGGCCTGTGGGGAAATAGGAGATATCTTCACATAAAATTGCAGAGAAGCTGTCTGAGAAACTGCTTTGTAATGTGTGCATTCCACTAAGGGAATTATACAACTTTTCTCATAAGACACTTTTTGAACGCTGTTCCTGTAAAACTGAAAAAAGGATATTTTGCAACGAATTGAAGAATTTGGGGAAACATGAAATATCCTGAATTAAAACCAGGAAGGAAGTGTTCTAACAAACTCCTCTCTGACGTGTGCATTCGTTTCAGATAGTTAAAGATTACACTACGTTGCCCAGTTTGGAAGCTCTGTCTTTGAGGAATTTGTGAAGGGATATTAAGTGCTTCCCCTGGGCTTGTGTTGAGAAAGGAAACGTCTTCCCATGAAAATTTCAGAGAGTATTTCAGAGCAACTGCTTTGTGATGTGTGTAATCATCTCATAGCCTTAAATCATTGTTTTGATAGAGAAGTTTGATATCTCTGTTTCTGTGCAACCTGAGTAGAGGCATTTGGGAACGCTCTCAAGAATATGTGAAAAAGAAATATCCTCCAACAAAACATAGAAGGAAACACTCTTCGGTACTATGCTAGGTAGCGTGAATTGCACTCACTCAGTTAAGCTTCTGTTTTCATTAAACAGTATTCTGACACACTTTAGGTGTGTCAGCTAAGGGATACTCGGGAATGCTTTGAGGATTACAGTGAAAACGAAAATATCTTCAGACACATACTGCAGAGAAGATATCTGAGGAGCTGCTTGGTAACGTGTGTATTCCACTCTTAAAGTTATAGTTCTCCTATCATAGAGTATTGCAGAATCCCATTAGGAGAAAACGCTACAATGAAAATTCTCTGGAGAATTGGGAACGCTCCTAAGGATATGGTGAAAAAGAAATACCGTCCAGTACCGTCCAGTAGAAACAAAAAGGAAACTTTTATGAAACCGCTCCAGGTCATATCAAGTCCACTCGCACAGTTAAGCTTCCCTTTTCATTGAGCAGTATCCTAACACTGTTTTATGTGAGTCAGCTGATGGTTAATCGGGAGCACTTTGAGGCTAATGGTGAAAACTGAAATATCTTCAGATAGATAGTCGAGGGGACATGGATGAAGAAATGCTTTGTGACATATGCATTTCCAACACAGAGTTAACTTTTCTTCTCATAGGGCTTTATGGAATCCCATTGGGAGAAATAGCTACCGGGGACATTCAGGAGTATATTTACTGCTATGGTGGAAAAGGAAATATCCTCAGACAAAAAATTGGAAAGAAATTTTCTGTGAAACTGCCTTGTGACTGATATGTCTATTCATCTCATATAGATAAAACTGTCTGTCTATTACGCAGTTTTGAAACTACATCTTGCAGGGATTCACGAAGGGACATTCAGGAGCACATACAGGCTGGTGGGGAAATAGGAGATATCATCAGATAACAATTGGTGAAAAAGTTTCTGAGAAACTGCTTTGTGATGTCTGCATTCCACTCAGGGAGTTATACCTCTTTTCTCACAAGGCAGTGTTTGAACACTGTTCCTGTAAAAGTGAAAAAGAGATATTTGGCTGCGTATTGAAGACTATGGCAAAAATTGAAATATCCGGAAATAAAATCCAAAAAAAAAAGCGTTACAAGCAATGGCTCTCTGACGTGTACTTTCATTTCAGAATGTTAAAGCTGACACTAAGTCGCCCGGTTTGGAAACTCTGTCTTTGAGGATACTGTGAAGGTATATTAAGTGACACTCTGAGGTTTGTGGTGAAAAAGAAACGTCTTCTGATGAAAACTGGAGAGAAACTATCGGAGCAACTACTTTGTTATGTATATATTCATCTCATAGAGTTAAATTGTTCTTTAGATAGAGCAGTTTTAAATCACTGTTTCTGTGATACTTGAGAAAGGACATTTGGGAAGGCTTTTAATAATATGCTGTAAAAGGAATATCATCTGGTCCGGGCACGGTGGCTCAAGCCTGTAATCACAGCACTTTGGGAGGCCGAAATGGGCAGATCACAATGTCAGGAGATCAAAACCATCCTGGCTAATAGGGAGAAACCCCATCTCTACTAAGAAATACAAAAAAACACCTAAGCGAGGTGGCGGGTGCCTGCTGGCCCAGCTACTACGGAGGCTGAGGCATGAGAATGGCATAAACTCTGCAGGCGGAGCTTACAATGAGCTTAGATTCGGACACTGCACTGCACCCTGGGCAAAGAGCGAGACTTCATTGCCAAAAGAATAAAAGAAATACCATCCGATAAACACCAGAAGGAAACTGTCTGTGAAAATTCTCTAGGTCACTTGAATTCCACTCTCACAGTTAAGCTTCTGTTTTCATTGAGCAGTATTCTAACAATGTCTTAGTTTAATCAGCTAAGGGATATTCGGGAGCGATTTGAGGCTTCTGGTGAATACAGAAATATCTTTAGATAGATACTGGAGGAAGAATTCTGAGGTGCGCCTTTCTGACGTGTGCATTCTACTCACAGAGAAATACTCTTCTTCACAAACAGGAATGTTAAATCGTGTTTGAAGGAAAAGCAACCAGGGGACATTCAGGAGTATATGAAAGTATATGGTGAAAAAGGAACTATCCTCAGACAAAATCTGGAGAGAAGCTTTCTGTGAAACTGCTTTGTGATAGATATGTCTATTCATTTCACATGGAAAATACTTCTTTCTATTAACGCAGTTTTGAAAGTCTGCCGTGGACGGGTTCATGAAGGGACGTTCAGCAGGACATTCAGGCATACGATGAAAAGTTATTTTAACATAAAAAGTGAAGAGAAGCTGTCTGAGAAAGTGTTTTGAGATGTGTGCATTCCATTCAGGGATTTATACCTCTTTTCTCACAAGGCAGAGTTTGAGCACTGTTCCTCTAAAACTGAAAAAGTGACATTTTGCAGTGCATTGAAGACTATGGCGAAAAGTCAAATATACTGAAATAAAACCCAGAAAGAAGGATTCCAAGAAACTGCGCATTGAAGTGTGCATTCATTTCAGAAAGTTAAAGGTTACACTACGTTGCCCTGTTTGGAAACTCTGTCTTTGAAAAATCTGTGAAAGGATATTAAGTGGCGCCTGGAGGCTTGTGTTGAGAAAGAAACTTCTTCTGATGAAAACTGGACAGAATCTTTGGGAGCAACTCCTTTGTAATGTGTGTACGCATATAATAAAATTAAATCATTCTTTGGATTGAGCAGTTTGAACTCACTGTTTCTGTGGAACCTGAGAAAGAACATTTGGGAACGCTCTTAAGAATATGCTGATAAAGAAATACCCTCCGATGGAAACCAGAAGGAAACATTCTGTGAAACCGCTCCAGTTAATAAAGAAATGCCTTCCGATGAAAACTGGACAGAATCTTCGGGAGTAACCACTTTGTAATGTGTGTACGCATATATTAGAATTAAATCATTCTTTGGATTGAGCAGTTTGAACTCACTGTTTCTGTGGAACCTGAGAAAGGACATTTGGGAACGCTCTTTAGAATATGCTGTAAAATAAATACCCTTTGATAAAAAACAGAAGAAAACTTTCTGTGAAACTGCTCTTTGTCACGTGAAGTCTACTCGCACAGTTAAGCTTCGGTTTTCATTGAGCAGTATTCTAACACTGTTTTTTTTTAGTCTGTGAAGTGATATGTTGGAGTGCTCTGAGGCTTATGGTGAAAAAGGAGACCTCTTCAGATACATACCAGAGACAAGATTTCCAAGGAGTTGCTTTGTGACATGTGCATTACACTCACAGATATATATTTCTTTTCTCCTAGGAGATTGAGGAATCCTGTTTGGAGAAAAAGCTACAAGGCGACATTCGGGAATATATGGACTGCCATGGTGAAAAAGGAAATATCATCAGCCAAAAACGGGAAAGAAGCTTTCTGTGAAAATGCGTTGTGGTAGATATGTCTATTCACCTCCCATAGTTAAAACTATTCCTATTAAGCAGTTTTGAAACTGCTTAATTAACAGAAATGTGAAGGGACTTTAGGGAAACTTTCAGAGCTGTGGGGAAATAGGAGACATCTTCATATAAAAACTGGAGGGCAACTTTTTGAGAAACTGCTTGGTGATGTGTGCATTCCACTCAGGGAATTATACCTATGTTCTTATTAGGCACTTTTTGAACACTGTTCCTGGAAAACTGAAAAAGTGACAATATGCAGCAAATTAAAGACTTTGGCGAAATGTGAAATATCCTGAATTAAATTCAGGAAAGGAGCACTCTAAGAAACCCCTCTCTGACGTGTGCATTCATTTCACAGAGTTAAAGGTAACACTACGGTGCCCAGTTTGGAAGCTCTGTCTTTGAGGAATTTGCGAAGGGATATTAAGTGTTTCCCCTGGACTTGTGGTGAGAAAGGAAACGTCTTCTGATGAAAACTGCTGAGAAATTTTCAGAGCAACTGCTTTGTGATGTGTGTAATCGTCTCATAGAATTAAATCATTCCTTGGCTTGAGCAGTTTGCTATTCTGTTTCTGTGGAACTTGAGCAGAGACATTTGGGAACGCTCTCAAGAATATGTGACAAAGAAACATTTTCCAATAAAAAAGAGGAGGAAACACTCTGTGATACTGCTCTAGGTCACGTGAATAACACTATCACAGTTAAGCTTCTGTATTCATTGAGCAGTGTTCTAACACTCTTTTATGTGAGTCAACTAAGGCATACTCCAGAGCACTTTGAGGCTTACAGTGAAAAAGAACACATCTGCAGAAAGATACTGGAGAGAAGATATCTGAGGGGATGTTTTGTGACGTGGGAATTCCACTCATAGAGTTATAGTTTTCTTCTCATAGAGTATTGCAGAATTGCGGTTGGAGGAAATGTTACCAGGGAACATTCGAGAGTGCACTGATGGCAATGGTGAAAAAGGAAATATACTCAGACAAATAATGGAAAGAAGCTTTCTGTGACACTGCTCTCTGATAGATATGTCTATTCATCTCACATAGAGAAAATTTTCTTTATATTACGCAGTTTTGCATCTGCATCATGGACGGATTCGCGAAGGGACATTTGGGAGCACATTCAGGCGTGCGGAGTAAAAGGAGATATTTTCAGACAAAAACTGAGAGAAGCTTTCTGAGAAACTGCTTTGTGGTGTGTGCATTCCCCTGAGGGAGTTATACCTCTTTCATCATAAGGCAGTGTTTGAACAAGGTTCTTCTGAAAATGAAAAAGTGATATTTTGTGACATGTTGAAAACTATTGCAAAAAGTGAAATATCCTGAAATAAAACCCAGAAAGAAGCGTTCCAAGACAATGCTCTCTAACGTGTGCATTCATTTCAGAGAGTTAAAGCTTACACTACATTGCCCAGTTTGGAAGGTCTGTCTTTGAGGAATCTTTGATGTGTTATTAAGTGGTGTCCCTGGACTTTTGGTAAATTTGGAAATGACTTCTGATGAGAACTGGAGAGAAGCTTGCTGATCAGCTGCTTTGTGATGTGTGAATTCATGTCCTAGAGTTACATCATTCTTTGGGTTGAGCAATTTGAAATCACTGTTTCTGCGGAACCTGAAAAAGAACATTTGGGAACGCTCTTAAGAATATACTGAAAAATAAATATCCTCTGATAGAAACCAGAAGGAAACTTTCTGTGAAACTGCTCCAGGTCATATCAAGTCCACTCGCACAGTTAACCTTCCATTTTCATTGAGCAGTGTCCTAACACTGTTTTACGTGAGTCAGCTAAGGGATAATCGAGAGCGCTTTGAGGCTAACGGTGAAAACGGAAATATCTTCAGATAGATACTCGAGAGGAGATTGGTGAAGAAATGTTTGTGACATATGCATTTCCCACACACACTTAAACTTCTCTTCTCATAGGGATTTATGTAATCCCATTGGGAGATATAGCTACCGAGGACATTCATGAGTATATTCACTGTTATGGTGGAAAAGGAAATATCCTCAGACAGGAACTGGAAAGAAATTTTCTGGGAAATTGCTTTGTGACTGATATGTCTATTCATATCATATAGCTGAAACTATCTTTCTATTACGCAGTTTTGAAACTGCATCATGGACGGATTCACAAAGGGACATTCGGGAGCACATAGAGGGTGTTGGAGAAATAGGTGATATATTCAGACAACAATTGGAGAGAAACATTGTGAGAAACTGCTTTGTGATGTCTGCATTCCACTGATGGAGTTATACTTCTTTTCTCACAAGGCAGTGTTTGAACATTGTTCCTGTCAAAGTGAAAAAGAGATATTTTGCAGCACATTGAAGACTATGGCCGAAATTGAAATATCCGGAAATAAAACCCAGAAAAAAGCTTTCCAGAAAAACTGCTCTCTGACGTGTACATTCATTTCAGAGGGTTAAAGCTTACGCTAAATCACCCAGCTTCGAAAATCTCTCTATGAGGAGATTGTGAAGGAATATTAAGTGACACCCCGAGGCTAGTGGTGAGAAAGGAAACGTCTTCCAATGAAAACTAGAGAGAAAGATTCAGACCAACGGCTTAGTGATCGGTGCATTCATCTCATAGAGTTAAATCGTTCTTTGCAGTTTTAAAACGCTGTTTCTGTGATACCTGAGAAAGGACATTTCGGAATGCTCTTAATAATATGCTGAAAAAGAAATACCATCTGATAAACGCCAGAAGGAAACTGTCTGTGAAAATGCTCTATTTGCTTGAATTCCACTCGCACATTTAAGCTTCTGTTTTCATTGAGCAAAATTCTAACAATGTTTTAGGTTAATCAGCTAAGGCATACACGGGAGCGATTTGAGGCTTCCGGTGAAAATGGAAATATCTTTAGATAGATACTGTAGGAAGATTTCCGAGGAGTGGCCTTGTGACGTGTGTATTCTACTCAAAGAGACATACTTTCCTTCTCATAGAGGAATGGGAAATCCCGTTTAGAGAAAAAGTGACCAGGGAATATTTTGGGGTATATGAAAGGCTATGGTGAAAAAGGAACTATCCTTAGAAAAATCCTGGAAAGAAGATTTCTGTGAAACTGCTTTGTTATAGATATGTCTATTCATTTCACATGGATAAAATATTCTTACTATTACACAGTTTTGCAAGTCAGCCATGGATGGATTCCTGAAGGGACATTCGGCAGGACATTCCAGCATACGGTGCAAAGGGAGTTATCTTCAGATACAAACTGGAGAGAAGCTGCCTGGGAAAGTGCTTTGAGATGTGTGCATTCCACTCAGGGATTTATACCTCTTTTCTCATAAGGCAGTGTTTGAACAATATTTCTGTAAAAGTGAAATTGTGATATTTTGTGCGCATTGAAGACTATGGCGAAAAGTGAAATATCCTGAAATAAAACCCGGAAAGAGGTATTGCACAAAACTTCGCTCTGACATGTGCATTCATTTCAGAGAGTTACAGTTTACATTACGTTTTCCCGTTTGGTAGATCTGTCTTTGAGGAATCTGTGAAGGGATATTAAGTGCTTCCCCGGGGCTTGCGGTGAGAAAGGAACATCTTCCGATGAAAACTACAGAGAATTTTTCAGATCAACTGCTTTCTTATGTTTGTAATCAACTCATAGATTTAAATCATTATTGGCAATCAGCAGTTTGATATCTCTGTTTCTGAGGAACCTGAGCAAGGACATTTGGGATTGCTCTCAAGAATATGTGAAAAAGAAATAGCCCCCAATAAAAAAGAGAAGGAAATACTCTGTGATACTGCTCTATGTCACGTGAATTCCACTCACACAGATAAGATTCATTTTTCATTGAACAATATTCTAACACTCTTTT
Organism: Piliocolobus tephrosceles; assembly: GCF_002776525.5. Lineage (NCBI taxonomy): Eukaryota > Metazoa > Chordata > Mammalia > Primates > Cercopithecidae > Piliocolobus > Piliocolobus tephrosceles. Next base: position 550,978 of record NW_022292755.1, on the reverse strand, counting down.
AGGTGAGTCAGCTAAGAGATACATGGGAGCGCTTTGAGGCTTACACTGAAAACGAAAATATCTTCAGACAGATACTGAAGAGAAGATATCAGGGGAACTGCTTGGTAACATGTGAATTTCATTCATAGAGTTATAGTTTTCTTCTCATAGAGTATTGCACAATCCCGTTTGGAGAAAATGCTACCATGGGACATTTGAGAGTATGAGGAAGGCTATGGTGAAAAAGGAAATATACTCTGAAGAAAACCGGAAAGAAGCTTTCTGTGAAACTGCTATGTGATAGATATATCAATTCATATCACATAGAGAATATTTTCTTTATATGACGCAGTTTAGAAACTGCGTCAAGGAGAGATTGGCCAAGGGAAATTTGGGAGCACATTCTGGTGTCCGGTGTAAAAGGAGATATCGTCAGACAAACTCTTGAGAGAAGCTTTCTGAGAAACTGCTTTGTGGTGTGTGCATTCCGTTGAGGGATTTATACCTCTTTCATCATAAGGCAGTGTTTCAACAAGGTTCTTCTGAAAGTGAAAAAGTTATATTTTGCAATGTGTTGAAAACTATTGTGAAAAGTGAAATATCCTGAAATAAAACACAGGAAGAAGCATTCCAAGAAAATGCTCTCTAAGCATGCATTCATTTCAGAGAGGTAAAGTTTACACAATATTGCCCAGTTTGGAAACTCTGTCTTTGAGGAATCTTTGAGGTGTTATTAAGAGGCGGCCCTGTGCTTGTGGTGAGTAAGGAAACGACTTCTGATGAAAATTGGAGGGAAACTTGTGGAGCAACTGTTTTGTTATGTGCGTATTCATCTCATAGAGTTACATTATTCTTTGGGTTGAGGAGTTTGAAATCACTGTTTCTGTGGAACCTGAGAAAGAACATTTGGGAACACTCTTAAGAATATGCTGAAAAAGAAATCTTCTCTGAAAGAAACCAGAAGGAAACATTCTATGAATCTGCTCCAGGTCATACCAAGTCCACTCGCACAGTTAAACTTCTGTTTTCATTGAGCAGTATCCTAACACTGTTTTACCTGTGTCAGCTAAGGGGTAATCGGGAGTGCTCTGAGGCTAACGGTGAAAACGGAAATATCTTCAGATAGATACTCGAGAGGAGATTGATGAAGAAATTCTTTGCGACTTATGCATTACCCACACAGAGTTTAACTTTTCTTCTCATAGGGGTTTATGGAATCCCGTTGGGAGAGAGAGCTACTGGGGAAATTCAGGAGTATATCTACTGCTATGGTGGAAAAGGAAATATCCTCAGACAAAAACTGGAAAGAAACTTTCTGTGAAACTGCTTTGCAACAGATATGTCTATTCACCTCACATAGATGAAACTGTCTTTCTGTTATGCAGTTTTAAAACTACATCGTGGACGGTTTCACGAAGGGACATTCGGGAGCACATAGAGGCTGGTGGGGAAACTGGAGATATCTTCAGAAAACAATTGGAGACAAACTTTCTGATAAACTGCTTTGTGAAGTCTGCATTCGACTCAGGGAATAAAACCTCTTTTCTCACAAGGCAGTGTTTGAACACTGTTTCTGTAAAAGTGAAAAGAGATATTTTGCAAAGCATTGAAGACTATGGTGAAATTGTAATATCCGGAAATAAAACCCAGAAAAAAGCATTAAAAGAAACTGCTCTCTGACATGTACATTCACCTCAGTGTTAAAGCTCATGCTAAGTTGCCCCGTTTGGAAACTCTGTCTCTGAGGAAATTGTGAAGGGATATTAATTGACACCCGGAGGCTTCTGCTGAGAAACAAAATGTCTTCTGATGAAAACTGGAGAGAAACTTTCAGAGCAACTGCTTTGTGATGTGTGTATTCATCTCATAGAGTTAAATCGCTCTTTGGATTGAGCAGTTTTAAATCGCTGTTTCTGCGATACCTGAGAAAGGACATTTGGGAACGCTCTTAATAATATGCTGTAAAAGAAATACAATCCGGGCCTGTCGCAGTGGCTCAAGCCTGTAATCCCAGAACTTTGGGAGGCTGAAACAGGTGGATCAAAAGATCAGGAGATCAAAACCATCCTGGCTAATATGGTGAAACCCCGTCTCTACTAAGAAAAACAAAAAACCACACGAGCGACGTGGCGGGCGCCTGCTGTACCAGCTACTCGGGAGACTGAGGCAGGAGAATGGCATAAACCCGGGAGGTGGAGCTTACAGTGAGCTGTGATCCGGCCACTTCATGGCAGCCTGGACAACAGAGCGAGACTCCATTCCCCCCCCCAAAAAAAGAAATACCCTCCTATAAACGCCAGAAGGAAACTGTCTGTGAAACTTCTCTAGGTCACTTGAATTCCAGTTGCACAGTTAAGCATCTGTTTTCACTGAGCAGCTTTCTATCAATGTCTCAGTTTAATCAGCTAAGGGATACCCAGGAGCGATTTGAGGCTTCTGGTGAATACAGAAATACCTTTAGATAGATACTGGAGGAAGATTTCCGACGTGCGGCCTTGTGATGTGTGCATTCTACTCACAGAGATATACTTTCCTTCTCAAAGTGGAATGGGAAATCGCTTTTGTAGAAAAAGCAACCAGGGGACATTCGGGAGTATATGAAAGTATATGGTGAAAAGGGAACTATCCTCCGACAAAAACTGGAAAGAAGCTTTCTGTGAAACTGCTTTGTGATAGATGTGTCTATTCATTTCACATGCATAAAACTTTCTTTCTATTACGCAGTTTTGAAAGTCTGCCATGGACGAATTCCCGAAGGGACGTTCAGCAGGATATTCAGGCATATGGTGAAAAGGGAGTTATCTTCCGATACAAACTGGAGAGAAGCTGTCTGAAAAAGTTCTTTGAGATGTGTGTGTAACACTCAGGGATTTATACCTCTTTTCTCATAAGGCAGTGTATGAACACTGTTCCCGTAATACTGAAAAAGTGACATTTTGCAGTGCATTGAAGCCTATGGCAAAAAGTCAAATATCCTGAAATAAATCCCTGAAAGAAGGATTCTAAAAAATGCACTCTGACGTGTGCATTCGTTTCAGAAAATTTAAAGTTCACACTATGTTCCCCTGTTTGGATACTCTGTCTTTGAAGAATCTGTGAAAGATAATTAAGTGGCGCCCTGAGGCTTGTGGTGAGAAAGAAACACCTTCCAATGAATACTGGACAGAATCTTTGGGAGTAAATGCTTTGCAATATGTCTACGCATATTATGGAATTAAATCATTCTTTGAATTGAGCAGTTTGAACTCACTGTTTCTGTGGAAACTGAGAAAGAACATTTGGGAATGCTCTTAATAATATGCTGAAAAAGAAATACCCTCCAATAAAAAACAGAAGAAAACTTTCTGTGAAACTGCTCTTTGTCACGTGAAGTCTACGTGCACAGTTATGCAGTTATGCTTCGGTTTTCATTGAGGAGTTTTCAAACACTTTTTTTTTTTTAGTCTCTGAAGTGATATGTTGGAGCACTCTGAGGCTTTCAGTGAAAAATGAGACATCTTCAGATACACACTGGAGAGAAGACTTCCGAGGAGCTGCTTTGTGACATGTGCATTACACTCACAGGTTTATATTTCTTTTCTCCTAGAAGATTGAGGAATTCCGTTTGGAGAAAAAGCTACAAGGCGACATTCGGGAATATATGGACTGCTATGGTGAAAAAGGAAATATCATCAGCCAAAATCGGGAAAGAAGCTTTCTGTGAAAATGCGTTGTGGTAGATATATCTATTCACCTCCCATAGGTAAAACTTTTTTTCTATTAAGCAGTTTTGAAACTGCTTAATTGACGGAAACTTGAAGGGACATTAGGGAGCACATTCAGGCCTGTGGGGAAATAGGAGATATCTTCACATAAAAACTGGAGAGCAAATTTCTGAGAAACTGCTTGGTGATGTGTTCATTCCACTCAGGGAATTATACTCCTTTTCTCATTAGGCACTTTTGAACACTGTTCCTGGAAAACAGAAAAAGTGATAATATGTAGCGAATTAAAGACTTTGGCAAATTGTGATATATCCTGAATTAAAATCAGGAAAGGAGCACTCTAAGAAACTCCTCTATGACGTGTGCATACATTTCTGAGAGTTAAAGGTAACATTACGCTGCCCAGTTAGGAAGCTCTGTCTTTGAGGAATTTGTGAAGGGATATTAAGTGTTTCCCCTGGGCTTGTGGTGATAAAGGAAACGTCTTCCAATGAAAACTGCAGAGAAATTTTCAGAGCAACTGCTTTGTGGTGTGTGTAATCATCTCATAGAGTTAAATCATTCTTTGGCTTGAGCAGTTTGCAATTCTGTTTCTGTGCAACCTGGGCAGAGACATTTGTGAACGCTCTCAAGAATACGTGAAAAAGAAACAACTTCCAATAAAAAAGAGGAGGAAACACTCTGTGATACTGCTCTAGGTCACGTGAATACAACTATCACAGTTAAGCTTCTGTTTTCATTGAGCAGTATTCTTACACTCTTTTAGGTGAGTCAGCTAAGGGATACTTGGGAGCGCTTTGAGGCTTACAGTGAAAACGAAAATATCTTCAGAAAGATACTGGAGAGAAGATATCTGGGATGTTTTGTGATGTGTGAATTTCATTCATAGAGTTATAGTTGTCTTCTCATAGAGTATTGCAGAATCCTGTTTGAAGAAAATGCTACCAGGGGATATTCGAGAGTATATGGATGGCTATGGTGAAAGAGGAAATATACTCAGACTAATACTGGAAAGAAGCTTTCTGTGACACGGCTATGTGATAGATATATCTATTCATCTCACATAGAGAAAATTTACTTTATATTACACAGTTTTGAATCTGCATCATGGACAGATTTGCAAAGGGACATTTGGGAGCACATTGAGGTGTACGGTGTAAAAGGAGATATCGTCAGACAGAAACTGGAGAGAAGCTTTCTGAGAAACTGCTTTGTGGTTTGTGCATTGAACCAAGGGAGTTATACCTCTTTCATCATAAGGCAGTGTTTGAACAAGTTTCTTCTGAAAGTGAAAAAGTGATATTTTGCAATGCATTGAAAACTATCACGAAAGGTGAAATATCCTGAAATAAAACCGAGAAAGAAGTATTCCAAGAAAATGCTCTCTAACGTGTGCATTCATTTCAGAGAATTAAAGGATAACCTACATTGCCCAGTTTGGAATCTCTGTCGTTGAGGAAACTTTGAGGTGTTATTAAGAGATGCCCCTGGGCTTGTATTGAGTAAGAAAATGACTTCCAATGAAAACTGGAGAGAAGCTTTCAGACAGCTGCTTTGGATGTGTGTATTCATCTCATAGTATTACATCATTCTTTGGAATGAGCAGTTTGAAATCACTGTATCTGTGGAACCTGAGAAAGAACATTTGGGAACGCTCTTAAGAATATCCTGAAAAAGTAATATTTTCTGATAAAAACCAGTAGTTGACATTCAGTGAAACTACTCTGGGTCATATCAAGTCCACTCACAGAGTTAAGCTTCGGTTTACATTGACCAGTATCCTAACACTGTTTTTGTATTAGTCTGTGAAGTGATATGGTGGAGCGCTCTGAGGCTTTCGGTGAAAAGGGAAACATCTTCAGATAGATACAGGCGAGAAGATTTCCGAGGGTCTCTTTTGTGACATGTGCATTCCACTAACAGGTTTATGCTTTCTTTCTCCTAAAAGATTGGGGAATCCCATTTGGAGAAGAAGCTACAAGGGGACATTCAGGAATGTAGGGACTGCTATGGTGAAAAAGGAAATATCCTCAGACAAATACTGGAAAGAAGCTTTCTGTGAAACTGCGTTGTGGTAGATATGTCTATTCACCTCCGATAGATAAAAATATTTTCTATTACGCAGTTTTGAAACTATGTGATGTACGGAAACCTGAAGGGACATTAGGGAGCACATTCAGGCCTGTGGCAAATTAGGAGATATCTTCACATAAAAACTGAAGAGGCGCCTTCTGAAAGACTGCATTGTGATGTGTGCATTCCACTCAGGGAATTATACCTCTTTTCTCATAAGGCACTTTTTGAACAAAGTTTCTGTAAAGCTGAAAAAGGGATATTTTGCAGCAAATTGAAGACTTTGGCGAAATGTGAGATATCCTGAAATGAAACCAAGAAAGGAGCATTCTAAGAAACTCCTCTCTGACGTGTGCATTCATTTCAGAGAGTTAAAGCTTACAGTACATTGCCCAGTTTGGAAGCTCTGTCTTTGAGGAATTTGTGAAGGGATATTGAGTGGTATCCCTGGGCTTGCAGTGAGAAAGGAATCGTCTTCTGATGAGAACTGCAGAGAAGTTTTCCCAGCAACTGCTTTGTGATGTGTATAATCATCTCATAAAGTTAAATCATTGTTTGAATTGAACAGTTTGATATCTCTGTTTCTGTGGAACCTGAGCAAGGACATTTGGGAACGCTCTCAAGAATATGTGAAAAAGAAACACCTTCCAATAAAAAAGAGAAGGAAACACTCTGTGACACTGCTCTTGGTCAGGTGAATTCCACTCGCACAGTTAAGCTTCTGTTTTCATTGAGCAGTATTCTGACACTAATTTAGGTGAGTTTCCTAAGGGATACTCGGGAGCGCTTTGAGGCTTACGGTGGATAGGAAAATATCTTCAGACAGATACTGGAGAGAAGATATCTGAGGAGCTGCTTTGTGACGTGTGAATTCCACTCATAGGGTTATAGTTTTCTTCTCATAGAGTATTGTGGAATCCCGTTTGGAGAAAAGGCTACAGGGGACATTCGAGAGTATATGGACGACTATGGTGAAAAAGGAATTATACTCAGAAAAAAAATGGAAAGAAGTTTTCTGTGAAACTGTTATGTGACAGATATGTCTATTCTTCTCACATAGAGAAAATTTTCTGTATATTACACAGTTTTGAAACTGTGTCATGAAGAGATTTGCAAAGGAACATTTGGGAGCACATTCAGGCATACAGTGTGAAAGGAGATATCGTCAGACAAAAACTGGAGAGAAGCATTCTGAGAAAGCACTTCATGGTGTGTGCATTCCACTGAGGGAGTTACACCTCTTTCATCATAAGGCAGTGTTTGAACAAGGTTCTTCTGAAAGTGAAATAATGATACTTTGCAACGCATTGAAAACTATCACGAAAAGTGAAATATCCTGAAATAAAACCCAGCAAGAAGCGTTCCAAGAAAATTCTCTCCAACGTGTGCATTCATTTCAGAGAGTTAAAGTTTACACTACATTGCCCAGTTTGGAAAATCTGTCGCTGAGGAATCTTTGAGGTGTTATTAAGAGGCGCCCCTGGGTTTGTGGTGACTAAGGAAATGACTTTAGATGAAAACTGGAGACAAGCTTGCGGAGCAACTGCTTTGTCATGTGTGCATTCATCTCTTAAAGTTACATCACTCTTTGGGTTGAGCAGTTTGATATCACTGTTTCTGTGGAACCTGAGAAAGAACATTTGGGAATGCTCTTAAGAATATGCTGAAAAAGAAATCTCCTCTGATAGAAACCAGAAGGAAACATTCTGTGAAACCACTCCAGGTCATATCAAGTCCACACCCACAGTTAATCTTCCGTTTTAATTGAACAGTATCCTAACAATGTTTTACGTGAGTCAGCTAAGGTATAATCGGGAGCGCTTTGGGGTTAACGGTGAAAACGGAAATATCTTCATATAGATAATTGAGAAGAGATTGAGGAAGAAATGAGTTGTGACGTATGAATTTCCAACACAGTGTTCAACTTTTCATCTCATAAGGGTTTATGGAATCCCGTTGGGAGAAATAGCTACCGGGGATATTCAGGAGTGAATTTACTTCTATGGTAGAAAAGGAAATATCCTCAGACAAAAACTGGAAAGAAACATTCTGTAAAACCACTTTGTGACAAATATGTCTACTCATCTCACATAGATGAAACTGTCTTTCTATTACGCAGTTTTGAAACTTCATCATCGACGGATTTGTGAAGAGACATTCAGGAGCACATACAGGCTGTTGGGGAAATAGCAGGTATCTTCAGATAGCAATTGGAGAGGAACTTTCTGAGAAACTGCTTTCTCATGTCTGCATTCCACTCAGGGAGTTATGTCTCTTTTCTCACAAGGCAGTGTTAGAACACTGTTCCAGTAAAAGTGAAAAAGAGATCTTTTGCAGTGTATTGAAGACTCTGGCGAAATTTGAAATATCTGAAAATAAAACGCAGAAAAAAGCGTTCCAAGAAACTGGTATCTGACGTGTACATCCATTTCAGTGTGTTAAAGCTTACGCTAAGTGACCGAATTTAGAAACTCTGTCTTTGAGGAAATTGTGAAGGGATATTAAGTGACACCTGGAGGCTTGTGGTGAGAAAGGAAACGTGTTTCGATGAAAACTGGTGAGAAAATTTCGGAGCAACTGCTTTGTGATGTGTGTATTCATCTCATGGAGTTAAATCTTTCTTTGGATTGAGCAGTTTTAAATCGCTGTTTCTGTGATACCTGAGAAAGGACATTTGGGAACGCTTTTAATAATATCCTGAAAAATCAATACCATCCGATAAACGTGAGAAGGAAACTGTCTGTGAAATTTCTCTAGGTCACTTTAATTCCACTCGCACAGTTAAGCTTCTGTTTTCATTGAGCAGTATTCAAACAATGTTTTAGGTTAATCAGTTAAGGGACACTCGGGAGCAATTTGAGGTTTCTGGTTAAAAAGGAAATATCTTTAGATAGACACTGGAGAAAGATTTCTGAAGAGTGGCTTTGTGACATGTGCATTCTCCTCACAGAGATATACTTTTCTCCTCAGAGAGGAATAGGAAATGCCATTTGGAGAAAAAGTGATCAGGGGACATTCATGTGTATATAAAAGGCTATGGTGAAAAAGGAACTATCCTCAGACAAAAACTGGAAGACGCTTTCTGTGAAACTGCGTTGTGGTAGATATGTCTTTTCACCTCCCATAGATAAAACTTTTTTCTATTACGCAGTTTTCAAACTGCATAATGGATGGAAATGCGAAGTTACATTAGGGAGACATTCAGGCCTGTGGGGAATTAGGAGATAACTTCACATAAAATCTGCAGAGAACCTTTCTGAGAAACTTCTTTGTGATGTGTGCATTCCACTCAGGGACTTATACCTCTTTTCTCATTAGGCACTTTTTTAACAATGTTTCTGTAAAACTGAAAAAGGAATATTTTGCAGCGAATTGAAGACTTTTGTGAAATGTGAAATATCCTGAAATAAAACTAGGAAAGGAGCATTCTCAGAAACTCCTCTCTGACGTGTGCATTCATTTCAGAGAGATAAAGCTTGCACTGTTTCCCAGTTTGGAAGCTCTGTCTTTCAGGAATTTGCAAAGAAATATTAAGTGGTTCCCCTGGGCTTGAGGTGAGAAAGGAAACGTCTTCCAAAGAGAACTGCAGAGAAGTTTTCAGGGCAACTGCTTTGTGATGTGTGTAATCATCTCACAGAGTTAAATCATTCTTTGGATTGAGCATTTCATAAGTCTGCTTCTGTGGAACCTGAGCAAGGACATTTTGAAAGCTCTCAATAATATGTGAAAAAAAAATCCTCCAATAAAAAAGAGAAGGAAACACTCTGTGATACTACTCTAAATCACGTGAATTCCACTTGCATAGTTAAGCTTCTGTTTTCCTTGAGGATTATTCTAACAATGGTTTAGGTTAATCAGCTATGGGATACTTGTGAGCGATTTGGGGCTTCCGGTGAAAACGGAAATATCTTTAGATAGATACTGGAGGAAGATTTCCAAGGAGCGGCCTTGTGACATGTGCATTCTACTCACAGAGATATACTTTTCTTCTCATAGAGGAATGGGAAACCCCGTTTGGAGTAAAAACGACCAGGGGACATTCGGGAGTATATGAAAGGCTATGGTGAAAAAGGAACTCTCCTCAGACAAATACTGGAAAGAAGCTTTCCGTGAAACTGCTTTGTGATAGATATGTCTATTCATTGCACATGGATAAAACTTTCTTTCTATTACACAGTTTTGAAACTACATCATGGAAGTATTTGGGAAGGGACGATCAGCAGGACATTCCGGCATGCGGTGAAAAGGGAGTTATCTTCAGATAAAAACTGGAGAGAAGCTGTTTGAGAAAGTGTTTTGAGATGTGAGCATTCCACTCAGAGATTTGTACCTCTTTTCTCATAAGGCAGTGTTTGAACACTGTTCCTGTAAAACTGAAAAAGTGACATTTTGCAGCGCATTGAAGACTATGGTGAAAAGTGAAATATCCTGAAATAAAACCCAGAAAGAAGGATTCTAAGAAACTGCACTCTGACGTATGCATTCATTTCAGAGAGTTAAAGTTTACACTTCGTTGCCCCGTTTGGAAATTCTGTCTTTGAAGAATCTTTGATGGGATATTTATTGGCTTCTGGAAACTTGTGGAGAGAAAGGAAATGCCTTCCGGTGAAAACTGGACAGAATCTTTCAGAGTAACAACTCTTTAATGTGTGTACACATCTCATAGAATTAAATCATTCGTTGTATTGAGCAGTATTGAACTCATCTTTTCTGTGGAACCTGAAAAAGAACATTTGGGAATGCTCTTAAGAATATGCTGAGAAAGAAATACCTTCCAATAAAAAACAGAAGAAAACTTTCTCTGAAACTGGTCTTTGTCAAGTGAAGTCCACTCGCACAGTTAAGCTTCGTTTTCATTGACCAGTATTCTAACACTGTTTTTGTTTAGTCTGTGTAGTGATATGCTGGAGTGCTCTGAGGTTTTCGGCGAAAAAGCAAACATCTTCAGAAACATAACGGAGAGTAGATATCTGAGGAGCTCTTTTGTGGCATGTGCATTCCACTCACAGGGTTGTACTTTTTTTTCCTAGAACATTGAGAAATACCATTTAGAGAAAGAGCTACAAGGGGACATTGTGAAATATAGGTACTGCTCTGGTGAGAAAGGAAGTATCATCAGACAAAAACTGAAAAGAAGCTTTCTGTGAAACTGCGTTGTGGTAGATATGTCTATTCACCTCCCATAGATAAAACCTTTTTCTACTACACAGTTTTGAAACTACGTAATGGACTGAAATGCGAAGGGACATTAGGGAGCATATTCAGGCCTGTGGTGAAATAGGACCTATCTTCACAAAAATACAGGAGAGAAGCTTTCTGAGAAACTGCTTTTTGATGTGTGCATTCCACTCTGGGAATTATACCTCTTTTCTCTTAAGACACTTTATTTATTTATTTATTTATTTTTTATTATACTTTAAGTTCTAGGGTACATATGCATAACGTGCAGGTTTGTGACATATGTATATCTGTGCCATGTTGGTGTGCTGCACCCATCAACTCGTCAGCACCCATCAATTCATCATTTATAGCAGGTATAACTCCCCAATGCAATCCCTCCGCCCTCCCCCTCCCCATGATAGGCCCCAGTGTGTGATGTTCCCCTTCCCGAGTCCACGTGAACTCATAGTTCAGTTCCCACCTATGAGTGAGAACATGCGGTGTTTGGTTTTCTGTTCTTGTGATAGTTTGCTAAGAATGATGGTTTCCATCTGCATCCATGTCCCTACAAAGGACGCAAACTCATCCCTTTTTATGGCTGCATAGTATTCCATGCTGTATATGTGCCACATTTTCTTAATCCAGTCTGTCACTGATGCACATTTGACCATCGAGGCTAGGAAGAAACTGCATCAACTAATGAGCAAAATAACCAGTTAATATCATAATGGCAGGATCAAGTTCACACATAACAATATTAACCTTAAATGTAAATGGACTAAATGCTCCAATTAAAAGACACAGACTGGCAAACTGGATAAAGAGTCAAGACCCATCAGTCTGCTGTATTCAGGAGACCCATCTCACATGCAGAGACATACATAGGCTCAAAATAAAGGGATGGAGGAAGATCTACCAAGCAAATGGAGAACAAAACAAAGCAGGGGTTGCAATCCTAGTCTCTGATAAAACAGACTTTAAACCATCAAAGATCAAAAGAGACAAAGAAGGCCATTACATAATGGTAAAGGGATCAATTCAACAGGAAGAGCTAACTATCCTAAATCTATATGCACCCAATACAGGAGCACCCAGATTCATAAAGCAAGTCCTTAGAGACTTACAAAGAGACTTAGACTCCCATACAATAATAATGGGAGACTTCAACACTCCACTGTCAACATTAGACAGATCAACGAGACAGAAAGTTAACAAAGAAATCCAGGAATTGAACTCATCTCTGCACCAAGCGGACCTAATAGACATCTATAGAACTCTCCAACCCAAGTCAACAGAATATACATTCTTCTCAGCACCACATTGCATTTATTCCAAAATTGACCACATAATTGGAAGTAAAGCACTCCTCAGCAAATGTAAAAGAACAGAAATTATGTCAAACTGTCTCTCAGACCACAGTGCAATCAAACTAGAACTCAGGACTAAGAAACTCAATCAAAACTGCTCAACTACATGGAAACTGAACAACCTGCTCCTGAATGACTACTGGGTACATAATGAAATGAAGGCAGAAATAAAGATGTTCTTTGAAACCAATGAGAACAAAGATACAACATACCAGAATCTCTGGGACACATTTAAAGCAGTGTGTAGAGGAAAATTTATAGCACTAAATGCCCACAAGAGAAAGCAGGAAAGATCTAAAATTGACACTCTAACATCACAATGAAAAGAACTGGAGAGGCAAGAGCAAACACATTCAAAAGCTAGCAGAAGGCAAGAAATAACTAAGATCAGAGCAGAAGTGAAGGAGATAGAGACACGAAAAATCTTCCAAAAAATCAATGAAAACAGGAGTTCGTTTTTTAAGACACTTTTTGAACACTGTTCTGGTACAACTGAAAAAGGAATATTTTGCCGGGAATTGAAGACTTTGGCGGAATGTGAAATGTACTGAATTAAAACCAGGAAAGGAGTGTTCTAAGAAACTCCCCTCTGACGTGTGCATTTATTTCAGAGAGTAAAAGCTTACACTACATTGCCCAGTTTGGAAGCTCTGTCTTTGAGGAATTTGTGAAGGGATATTAAGTGGTTCCCCTGGGCTTGCTGCGAGAAAGGAAACATCTTCTGATGAAAACTGCAGAGAAGTTTCCAGAGCAACTGCTTTGTGATGTATGTAATCATCTCATAGAGTTAAATCATTCTTTGGATTGAGCATTTTGTTATGTGTTTCTGTGGAACCTGAGCAAGGGTATTTGGGAACACTCACAAGAATATGTGAAAAAGAAACACCTTCCAATAAAAAAGAGAAGAAAACACTCTGTGATCCTGCTCTAGGTCACGTGAATTCAACTATCACAGTTAAGCTTCTGTTTTCGTTGAGCAGTATTCTAACACTGTTTTAGGTGAGTTTGCTAAGGGATACTCCTGAGCGATTTGAGGCTTATGGTGAAAACGAAAATATCTTCAGACAGATACTGGAGAGAAGATATCTGAGGAGCTGCTTTGTGACGTTTGAATTCCATTCATAGAGTTATATTTTTCTTCTCATAGAGTATTGCGGAATCCTGTTTGGAGATAACGCTACCAGGGGACATTTGAGAGTATATGGACGGCTATGTTGAAAAAGGAAATATTCTCAGAAAAAAACTGGAAAGAAGTTTTGTGAAACTGCTATGTGATAGATATGTCTATTCATCTCACATAGAGAAAATTTTCTTTATATTACGCAGCTTTGAAACTTCGTCATGGACAGAATCGCGAAGGGACATTTGGGAGCACATTCAGGCATACGATGTAAAAGGAGATATTGTCAGACAACAAATGGAGAGAAGATTTCTCAGAAACTCCATTGTGGTGTGTGCATTCCACTAAGGGAGTTATGCCTCTTTCATCATAAGGCAGTGTTTGAACAAGGTTCTTCTGAAAGTGAAAAAGTGATATTTTGCAACGCATTGAAAACTATCGTGAAAAGTGAAATATCCTGAAATAAAACTCAGAAAGAAGCGTATCAAGAAAATGCTCTCTAATATGTGCATTCATTTAAAAGCGTTAAAGGTTACACTACATTGCCCAGTTTGGAATCTCTGTCTTTGAGGAATCTTTGAGGTGTTATTAAGAGGCGCCCCTGGGCTTGTGGTGAGTAAGGAAACGACTTCCTATGAAAACTGGAGAGAAGCTTTCGAAGCAGCTACTTTGTGCTGTGTGTATACATCTCGTAGCGTTACATCATTCTTTGGATTCAGCAGTTTGAAATCACTGTTTCTGTGGATCCTGAGAAAGAATATTTGGGAATGCTCTTAAGAATATGCTGAAAAAGAAATATCGTCCGATAAAAACCAGTAGGAAGCATTCTGTGAAACCGCACTGGGTCATATGAAGTCCATTCGCAGAGTTAAGCTTCCGTTTTCATTCAGCAGTATCCTAACACTGTTTTTTTTTTTTTTTAGTCTGTGAAGTGATATGCTGGAGCGCTCTGAGGCTTTCGGTGAAAAGAAAAACATCTTCAGATAGATGCCGGAGAGAAGATTTCCGAGAAGATCTTTTGTGACATGTGCATTCCACTCACAGGTTTATACTTTTTTTCTCCTAGAAGATTGGGGAATCCCATTTGGAGAAAAAGCCACAAGGGGACATTCGGGAAAGTAGGGACTGGTATGGTGAAAAAGGAAATATCATCAGACAAAAACTGGAAGGAAGATTTCTGTGAATCTGCATTGCGATAGATATGTCTATTCACCTCCCATAGACAAAACTTTTTTCTATTATGCAGTTTTGAAACTACGTAATGGACAGAAAAGTGAAAGGACATTAGGGAGCACATTCAGGCATGAGGCGAAATAGGAGATATCATCACATAAAGACTGAAGAGAAGCGTTGTGAGAAACTGCTTTGTGATGTGGGCATTCCACTCAGGGAATTATACCTCTTTTCTCATGGGGCAGTTTTTGAACCCTGTTCCTGTAGAACTGAAAAAGAGATATTTTTCAGCCAATTGAAGACTTTGATGGAATGTGAAATATCTTTAATTAAAATCTGGAAAGAAGCGTTCTATGAAACTCCTCTCAGACGTGTGCATTCGTTTCAGAGAGGTAAAGCTTACACTACATTGCCCAGTTTGGAAGCTCTGTCTTTGAGGAATTTGTGAGGGGATATTAAGTGGTTCCCCTGGGCTTGCTGTGAGAAAGGCAACGTCTTCCGATGAAAACTGCAGAGAAGTTTTCACAGCAACTGCTTTGTGATGTGTGTAATCATCTCCTAGTGTTAAATCATTGTTTGAATTGAGCAGTTTGATATCTCTGTTTCTGTGAAACCTGAGCAAGGACATTTGGGAACGCTGTCTAGAATATGTGAAAAAGAAACACCTTACAATAAAAAAGAGAAGGAAACACTCTGTGATCCTGCTGTAGGTCACGTGAATTCCACTCGCACAGTTAAGCTTCTGTTTTCATTGAGCAGTATTCTAACACTGTTTTAGGTGAGTTTCCTAAGGGATACTCGGGAGCACTCTGAGGCTTACGGTGAAAACGACAATATCTTCAGACAGATGCTGGAGAGAAGATATCTGAGGAGGTGCTTTGTGGCGTGTGAATTCCATTCATAGAGTTATAGTTTTCTTCTCATAGAGTATTGCGAAATCCCGTTTGGAGAAAACGCTACAGGGGACATTCAACAGTATATGGACGGCTATGGTGAAAAAGGAAATATACACAGAAAAAAAAAATGGAAAGAAGCTTTCTGTGAAACTGCTATGTGATAGATATATCTATTCTTCTCACATAGAGAAAATTTTCTGTATATTACGCAGTTTTGAAACTGCGTCATGAAGAGATTCTCGAAGGGACATTTGGGAGCACATTCGGGCATAAGGTGTAAAAGGAGATATCGTCAGACAAGAACTTCAGAGAAGATTTCTGAGAAACCGCTTTGTGGTATGTGCATTTTACTGAGGGAGTTATATCTCTTTCATCATAAGGCAGTTTTGAACAAGGTGCTTCTGAAAGTGAAAAAGTGATAGTTTGCAGCACATTGAAAACTACCACGAAAAGCGAAATATCCTGAAATAAAACCCAGAAAAAAGCATTCCAAGAAAACGCTTTCTAACGTGTACATTCATTTCAGAGAGTTAAAGTTTACACTACATTGCCCTGTTTGGAAGCTCTGTCTTTGAGGAATCTTTGAGGTGTTATTAAGAGGCACTGCTGGGCTTCTTGTGAGTAAGGAAATGACTTCCAGTGAAAACTGGAGAGAAGCTTTCAGAGCAGCTGCTTTGTGATGTGTGTATTCATCTCGTAGCATTACATCATTCTTTGGATTGACCAATTTGAAATCAATGTTTCTGTGGAAACTGAGAAAGAACATTTGGAAACGCTCTTAAGAATATGCTGAAAAAGAAATATCCCCCATAAAACCCAGAAGGAAACATTCTGTGAAAGCTGCTCCAGGTCATATCACGTCCACTGGAACATTTAATCTTCCGTTTTCATTGAGCAGTATCCTAACACTGTTTTACTTGCGTCAGCTAAGGGGTAATCGGGAGCAATTTGAGGCTAATGGTGAAAACGGATATATCTTCAGATAGATACTCGAGAGGAGATTGATGAGAAAATGCTTTTTGACGTATGCAATTCCCACACAGAGTTAAACTTTTCTTCTCATAGGGGTTTATGGAATCCCACTGGGAGAAATAGCTACTGGGAAATTCAGGAGTATATTTACCGCTATGGTGAAAAAGGAAATATCCTCAGACAAAAACTGTGAGGAAACTTTCTGTGAAACTGCTTTGTGAATGATATGTCTATTCATCTCACATAGATGAGACTGTTTTTCTATTACACAGTTTTGAAACTGTATCATGGACGGATTTGTGAAGGAACATTCGGGGGCACATACAGGCTGGTGGGTAAATAGGGTATATCTTCAGATAAAAAGTGGAGAGAAGCTTTCTGAGAAACTGCTTTGTGATGTCTACATTTCAATCAGGGAGTTATACCTCTTTTCTCACAAGTCAGTGCTTGAACACTGTTCTTGTAAAAGTGAAAAAGAGATATTTTGCAGCGTATTGAAGGCTATAGCGAAAATTGAAATAATAGGGTAAAAAACTTTGAAAAAAGCATTCCAAGATACTGCTGGCTGACCTGTACATTCATTTCAGAGTGTTAAAGCTGTCACTAAGTCGCCCAGTTTGGAAAATATGTCTTTGAGGAAATTGTGAAAAGAAATTAAGTGACACACAGAGACCTGTGGTGAGAAAGGAAAGGTCTTCCGGAGAAAACTGGAGAGAAAATTTTGGAGCAACTACTTTGTGAAGTGTGTATTCATCTCATAGAGTAAATCGTTCTTTGGATTGAGCAGTTTTAAATCGCTGTTTCTGTGATACCTGTTAAAGGACATTCGGGAACGCTCTTAATAATATGCTGAAAAGGAAATATCATCCGATAAAAAACAGAAGGAAACTGTCTGTGAAACATCTCTAGGTCACTCGAATTCCACTCTTAATAATATGCTGAAAAGGAAATATCATCCGATAAAAAACAGAAGGAAACTGTCTGTGAAACATCTCTAGGTCACTCGAATTCCACTCACAGAGTTAAGCTTCTGTTTTCATTGAGCAGTATTTAAGCAATGTTTTAGGTTAATCAGTTAAGGAATACTCGGGAGCGATTTGAGGTTTCTGGTGAAAACGGAAATATCCTTAGATAGATACTGGAGGAAGATTTCCGAGGACCAGTCTTGTGATGTGTGCATTCCACTCATAGAGATATACTCTTCTTCTCAAACAGGAATGTTAAATCGTGTTTGGAGGAAAAGCAACCAGGGGACATTCGGGAGTATATGAAAGTCTATGGTGAAAAAGGAAATATCATCAGACAAAATCTGGAAAGAAGCTTTCTGTGAAACAGCTTTGTGATAGATATGTCTATTCATTTCACATGGATAAAACTTTCTATTACGCAGTTTTGAAAGTCTGTCATGGACTGGTTCGCGAAGGGATGTTCGACAGGACATTCAGACATACAGTGAAAAGGGAGTTATCTTCAGATAAAAAGTGGAGAGAAGCTGTCTGAGAAAGGGCTTTGAGATGTGTGCATTCCACTCAGGGATTTATACCTCTTTTCTCATAAGGCAGAGTTTGAACACTGTTCCTGTAAAACTGCAAAAGTGACATTTTGCAGTGCATGGAAGTCTAGGGCGAAAAGTGAAATATACTGAAATAAAACCCAGAAAGAAGTATTCCAAGAAATTGCACTCTACGTGTGCAATCATTTCAGAGATTTAAGTTTACACTACGTTGCCCCGTTTGGGAACTCTGTCTTTGAAGAATCCATGAAGGGATATTAAGTGGCGCCCGGAGGCTTGTGGTGAGAAAGGAAACGCCTTCCGATGAAAACTGGGTGGAATCTTTCGGAGTAACTGCTTTGTAAAGTGGGTACGCATCTCATAGAATTAAATCATTCTTTGGATTGAGCAGTTTGAACTCACTGTTTCTGTGGAACCTGAGAAAGAACCTTTGGGAACGCTCCTAAGAATGTGCTGAAAAAGACATACGCTCTGATAAAAAACAGAAGAAAAGTTTCTGTGACACTGCTCTTTGTCACGTGAAGTACACTCACACAGTTAAGCTTCGGTTTTCATTGAGCAGTATTCTAACACTCTTTTTGTTTAATATGTCAAGTGATATGCTGTAGTGCTCTGAGGCTTTCGGTGAAAACCATCTTCAGATACATATCGGAGAGAGATGTCAGAGGAGCTCTTTTGTGACATGTTCATTCTGCTCACAGGGTTATCCTTTTTTTCTCCTAGAAGATTGAGGAATCTTGGTTGGAGAAAGGGCTACAAGGGGATATTCAGGAATACAGGGACTGCTATGGTAAAAAAGGAAATATCATCAGAAAAAAACTGGAAAGAAGATTTCTGAAACTGCATTGTGGTATGTATGTCTATTCACCTATCATAGATAAGACTATTTTCTATTACACAGTTTTGAAACCACGTAATGGATGGAAACACGAAGAGACATTAGGGAGCACATTCAGGCCTGTGGCGAAATGGGAGCTATCTTCACATAAAAACTGCAGAGATGCTTTCTGAAAAACTGCTTTGTAATGTGTGCATTCCACTGAGGGATGTATACCTCTTTTCTCTAAGGCACTTTTTGAACACTGTTCCTCTCAAACTGAAAAAGGTTTATTTCACAGGGAGTTTAAGAATTTGGCTTAATGTGAAATATCCTGAATTAAAACCAGGAAGGAAGTGTTCTAAGAAACTCCTCTTTGACGTGTGCATTCGTTTCAGAGAGTTAAAGCTTACACTACGTTGCCCAGTTTGGAAGCTCAGTCTTTGAGGAATTTGTGAAGGGATATTAAGTGCTTCCCCTGGGCTTATGGTGACAAAGAAATATCTTCCGATGAAAATTGCAGAGAATATTTCAGAGAAACTGCTTTGTGATGTGTGTAATCATCTCATAGCCTTAAATCATTGTTTTAATTGAGCAGTTTGATATCTCTGTTTCTGTGTAACCTGAGTAGAGACATTTGGGAATGCTGTCAAGAATATGTGAAGAAGAAACACCCTCGAACAAAAAAGAGAAGGAAACACTCTGTGATACCGCAGTGGGTCATGTGAATTCCACACACACAGTTCAGTTTCTGTTTTCATTGAGCAGTATTCTGACACTCTTTGGGTGATTCAGCTAAGGGATACTTGGAAGTACTTTGAGGCTTACGGTGAAAACGAAAATATCTTCAGACAGATACTGGAGAGAAGATATCTGAGGAGCTGCTTGGTGACGTGTGTATTCCACTCATAGAGTTATAGTTTTCTTCTCATAGAGTATTGTGGAATCCCATTTGGAGAAAACGCTACCAGGGGACATTCAATAGTATATAGACAGCTATGGTGAAAGAGGAAATATACTCAGAGAAATACTGGAAAGAAGCTTTCTGTGACACTGCTATGTGATAGATATGGCTATTCATGTCACATAGAGAAAATTCTTTGTATTACGCAGTTTTGAAACTGCGTCATGAAGAGATTTGTGAAGGGACATTTGGGAGCACATTCAGGTGTATGGTGTAAAAAGATATATCGTCAGACAAAAACTGAGACAGGCTTTCTGAAAAGCAGCTTTGTGGTGTGTGCATTTCACTTACGGATTTATCCCTCTTTCATCTTAAGGCACTGTTTAAACATGGTTCTTCTGAAAGTGAAAGAAATGATATTTTGCAACGTGTTTAAAACTACTGCAAAAAGTGAAATATCCTGAAATAAATCCCAGAAAGAAGCGTTCCAAGACAATGCTCTCTCACATGTGCATTCATTTCAGAGAGTTAAAGCTTGCACTACATTGCCCATAGAAACCAGAAGGAAACCTTCTGTGAAACTGCTCCAGGTCTTATCAAGTTAAGCTTCCGTTTTCATTGAGCAGTATCCTAACACTGTTTTACGTGAGTCAGCTAACTGATAATTGGTAGTGATTTGAGGCTAATGGTGAAAACGGAAATATCTTCAGATAGACACTCGAGAGGAGATTGATGAAGAAATGCTTTGTGGCGCACGCATTTTCCACAGTTAAACTTTTCTTCTCATAGGGGTTTATGGAATCCCGTTGGGAGAAATACCTATCAGGGACATTCAGGATTATATTTACTGCTACAGTGGAAAAGGAAATATCCTCAGACAAATACTGGAAAGAATATTTCTGTGAAACTGCTTTGTGACCGATATGTCTATTAATATCACATAGATGAAACTGTCTTTCCATTACGCAATTTTGAAACTACATCATGGACGGATTCGCGAAGGGACATTCGGGAGCACATACAGGCTTGTGGGGAAACAGGAGATATCTTCAGATAACAATTGGAGAGAAACTTTCTGAGAAACTGCTTTGTGATGTCTGCATTCCACTCTGGGAGTTATATCTTTTTTCTCACAAAGGAGTGTTTGAACACTGTTCCTGTAAGAGTGAAAAAGAGATACTTTGCAGCGTATTGAGGACTATGGAGAAAATTGAAATGACCCGAAACAAAACCCAGAAAAAAGTGTTCCAAGAAAGTGCTCTCTGACGTGTACATTAGTTTCAGAGTGTTAAAGATGACATTAAGTCACGCAGTTTGGAAACTCTGTCTTTGAGGAAATTGTGAAGGGGTATTAAGTGACACCCCCAGGCCTATGGTTAGAAAGGAAACGTCTTCCGATGAAAAAAGGAGAGAAACTTTCAGAGCACATCCTTTGTGATGTGCATAATCATCTCATCGGGTTAAATAATTGTTTGGATTGAGCATTTTGATATCTGTGTTTCTGTGAAATCTGAGCAAGGACTTTGGGAAACCTCTCAAGAATATGCGAAAAAGAAACAACTTCCAATAAAAAAGAGAAGGAAACACTCTGTGATACTGTTCTAGGTCACGTGAATTCCACTCGCACAGTTAAGCTTCTGTTTTGATTGAGCAGTATTCTAACACTGTTTTAGGTGAGTCAGCTAAGGGATACTTGGGAGCGCTTGAGTCTTACGGTGAAAACGAAAATATCTTCAGGCAGATACTGAAGAGAAGTTATCTTAGGAGCTGCTTTGTGACCTGTGAATTCTAATCATAGAGTTATAGTTTTGTTCTCATTGAGTATTGTGGAATCCCGTTTGAAGAAAATGCTGCAGGGGACATTCCAGAGTATATGAACGGCTATGCTGTAAAAGGAAATATACTCAGAAAAATACTGGAAAGAAGCTTTCTGTGAAACTGCTATGTGATAGCTATGTGTATTCATCTCACATAGAGAAAATTTTGTGTATATTATGCAGTTTTGAAACTGCATCATGGACAGATTCGCGAAGGGACATTTGGGAGCACATTGAGGTGTACAGTGTAAAAAAAGATATCGTCAGACAAAAACTGGTGAGAAGCTTTCTGAGAAACTGCTTTGTGGTGTGTGCATTGCACTGAGGGAGTTATACCTCTTTCATCATAAGGCAGTGTTTGAACAAGGTTCTTCTGAAAGTAAAAAAGTGATATTTTGCAATGCGTTGAAAACTATCAGGAAAAGTGAAATATCCTGAAATAAAACCCAGAAAGAAGCATTCCAAGAAAATGCTCTCTAACGTGTGCATTCATTTCAGAGAGTTAAAGGTTATACTACATTGCCCAGTTTGGAAGCTCTGTCTTTGAGGAATCTTTGAGGCGTTATTAAGAGGCGACCGTGGGCTTGCAGTGAGTTTGGAAAAGACCTCTGATGAAAACTGGAGAGAAGCTTTCGGAGCACCTGTTTTGGATGTGTGTATTCATCTCGTAGAATTACATCATTCTTTGGATTGAGCAGTTTGAATCACTGTTTCTGTGGAACGTGAGAAAGAACATTTCGGAACGCTCTTAAGAATATGCTGAAAAAGAAGTATCCTCCGATAGAAACCTGAAGGAAAACTTCTGGGAAACCACTCCAGATCATATCAAGTCCACTCATACAGTTAAGCTTTCACTTTCATTGTGCAGTATCCTAACACTGTTTTACATGGGTCAGTGAAGGGATAATCGGGAGTGATTTGAGGCTAAAGGTGAAAACGGAAATATCTTCAGATAGATACTCGAGAGGAGATTGATGAAGAAATGCTTTGTGACGTATGCATTTCCCACACAGAGTTAAACCTCTCTTCTCATACGGGTTTAGGGAATTCCGCTGGGAGTAATAGCTACTGGGGACATTCAAGAGTGTATTTACTGCTATGGTGGAAAAGAAAATATCCTCAGACAAAAATTGGAAAGAAACTTTTTGTGAAACTGCATTGTGACAGAAATGTCTATTCATCTCACAGAGATAAAAGTGTTTTTCTATTACAAATTTTTCAAAATGCATCATGGACGGATTCACGAAGGGACATTCTGGAGCAAATATAGGCTGGTGGGGAAATAGGAGATATCTTCACAAAACAATTGGAGAAAAACTTTCTGAGAATCTGCTTTGTGATGTCTGCATTCCACTTATGGGGTTACATCTCTTTTCTCACAAGGCAGTTTTTGAACACTGTACCTGTAAAAGTGAAAGAGCAACTGCTTTGTGATGTGTGTAATCATCTAATAGCCTTATATCATTGCTTGGATTGAGCAGCTTGATATCTCTCTTTCTGTGGAACCTGAGCAGAGACATTTGGGAATGGTCTCAAGAATATGTGAAAAAGAAATACCGAGAGGGGAGGAGCAAGATGGCCAAATAGGAACAGCTTTAGTCTCCAACTACCAGTGTGAGCAACACAGAAGACCGGTGATTTCTGCATTTCCAACTGAGGTACTGGGGTCATGTCACTAGGGAATGCCAGATAATCGGTGCTGGTCAGCTGCTGCAGCCCGACCAGCGAGAGATGAAGCAGGGCGAGGCATCACCTCCCTTGGGAAGTGCAAGGGGGAAGGGAATCCCTTTTCCTAGCCAGGGGATCTGATATACACAACACCGGGAAAATTGGGTAACTCCCATCCCAATGCTGCACTTTAAGCAAACGGGCACACAAGAAGATTATATCCCACACCTGTCCGGGAAGGTCCCACGGCCACGGAGACTCCCTCTTTGCTAGCACAGCAGTCTGTGATCTAACCGCAAGGCAGCACCGAGGCTGGGGGACGGGCTCCCACCATTGCTGAGGCTTAAGTAGGTAAACAAAGCCACTGGGAAGCTCGAACTGGGTGGAGCTCACAGCAGCTCAAGTAAACCTACCTGTCTCTGTAGACTCCACCTCTGGGGACAGGGCACAGCTAAACAACAACAACAAAAAAGCAGCAAAAACCTCTGCAGATGCAAACGACTCTGTCTGACAGTTTTGAAGAGAGCAATGGACCTCCCCACATGGAGGTTGAGAACTGGGAAGGGACAGACTGCTTGCTCAAGTGGGTCTCTGACCCCTGAGTAGCCTAACTGGGAGACATCCCCAATGGGGCAGTCTGACACCCCACACCTCACAGGTACACCCCCGAGTAGGAAGTACACCCCGAGAGCAAGCTTCCAAAGTAAGAATCAGACAGGTACACTTGCTGTTCAGCAAGATTCTATCTTCTACTACCTCTGCTGCTGATACCCAGGCAAACATTGTCTGGAGTGGACCTCAAGCGATCTCCAAGAGACCTGCAGCTGAGGGTCCTGACGGTTAGAAAGAAAACTATCAAACAGGAAGGACACCTATACCAAAACCCCAACAGTACGTCACCATCTGCAAAGACCAGAGGCAGATAAAACCACAAAGATGAGGAAAAAGCAGGGCAGAAAAGCTGGAAATTCAAAAAAAACGAGTGCATCTCCCCCTGCAAAGGAGCGCACCTCATCGCCAGCAACGGATCGAAGCTGGTCAGAGAATGACTTTGACGATTTGAGAGAAGAAGGCTTCAGCCCATCAAACTTCTCAGATGCACAAGCTTCAGTAACCGACTCAATTAAATGGAAGAATGAGTATCAGCGATTGAGGATCAAATGAATGAAGCGAAGTGAGAAGAGAAACCAAAAGAAAAAGGAAGAAAACGAAATGAACAAAGCCTGCAAGAAGTATAGGATTATGTTAAAAGACCAAATAGAAGTCTGATTGGGGTTCCTGAAAGTGAGGGGGAAAATGGAACCAAGTTGGAAAACACGCTTCAGGATATCATCCAGGAGAACTTCCCCAACCTAGTAGGGCAGGCCAACATTCAAATTCAGGAAATACAGAAAACGCCACAAAGATACTCCTCGAGAAGAGCAACTCCAAGACACATAATTGCCAGATTCACCAAAGTTGAAATGAAGGAAAAAATCTCAAGGGCAGCCGAAGAGAAAGGTCGGGTTACACACAAAGGGAAGCCCATCAGACCAACAGCAGATCTCTCGGCAGAAACTCTACAAGCCAGAAGAGAGTGGGGGCCAATATTCAACAATCCTAAATAAAAGAATTTTAAACCCAGAATTTCATATCCAGCCAAACTAAGTTTCATAAGTGAAGGAGAAATAAAATCCTTTACAGAGAAGCAAATGCTTAGAGATTTTGTCACCACCAGGCCTGCCTTACAAGAGACCCCGAAGGAAGCCCTAAACATGGAAAGGAACAACCGGTACCAGCCATTGCAAAAACATGCCAAAATGTCAAGACCATCGAGTCTAGGAAGAAACTGCATCAAATAACGAGCAAAATAACCAGTTAATATCATAATAGCAAGATCTAGTTCACATATAACAATATTAACCTTAAATGTAAAGCGACTAAATGCTCCAATTAAAAGACACAGACTGGCAAACTGGATAAAGAGTCAAGACCCATCAGTCTACTGTATTCAGGAGACCCATCTCACATGCAGAGACATACATAGGCTGAAAATAAAGGGATGGAGGAAGATCTAACGAGCAAATGGAGAACAAAAAAAAGCAGAGGTTGCAATCCCAGTCTCTGATAAAACAGATTTTAAACCATCAAAGATCAATAGAGACAAAGAAGGCCATTATATAATGGTAAAGGGATCAATTCAACAGGAAGAGCTAACTATCCTAAATATATATGCACCCAATACAGGAGCACCCAGATTCATAAAGCAAGTCCTTAGAGACTTACAAAGAGACTTAGACTCCCATACAATAATAATGGGAGACTTCAACACTCCACTGTCAACATTAGACAGATCAACGAGACAGAATGTTAACAAGGATATCCAAGAATTGAACTCATTTCTGCACCAAGCGGACCTAATAGACATCAATAGAACTTTCCACTCCAAATCAACAGAATATACATTCTTCTCAGCACCACATCGCACTTATTCCAAAATTGTCAGCATAATTGGAAGTAAAGCATTCCTCAGCAAATTTAACAGAAGAGAAATTATAACAAACTGTCTCTCAGCCCACAGAGCAATCAAACAAGAACTCAGGATTAAGAAACTCAATCAAAACCGCTCAACTACATGGAAACTGAACAACCTGCTCCTGAATGACTACTGGGTACATAACGAAATGAAGGCAGAAATAAAGATATTCTTTGAAACCAATGAGAACAAAGTTACAACATACCAGAATCTCTGGGACACATATAAAGCAGTGTGTAGAGGGAAATTTATAGCACTAAATGCCTACAAGAGAAAGCTGGAAAGATCTAAAATTGACACTCTAAGGTCACAATTAAAAGAACTACAGAAGCAAGAGCAAACACATTCAAAACCTAGCAGAAGGCAAGAAATAACTAAGATCAGAGCAGAACTGAAGGAGATAGAGACAGAAAAACCCTCCAAAAAATCAATGAATCCAGGAGTTGGTTTTTTGAAAAGATCAACAAAACTGACAGACCGCTAGCAGGAATAATAAAGAAGAAAAGACAGAAGAATAAAATAGATGCAATAAAAAATGATAAAGGGGATATCACCACCAACCTCACTGAAATACAAACTACCATCCGAGAATACTATAAACACCTCTACGCGAATAAACTAGAAAATCTGGAAAGAATGGATAATTTCCGGGACACTTACACTCTTCCAAGACTAAATCAGGAAGAAGTTGAATTCCTGACTAGACCAATAGCAGGCTCTGAAATGGAGGTAATAATTAATTGCCTACCAACCAAAAAAAGTCCTGGGCCAGATGGATTCACAGTTGAATTCTATCAAAGGTACAAGGAGGAGCTGGTACCATTCCTTCTGAAACTATTCCAATCAATAGAAAAAGAGGGAATCCTCCCTAACTCATTTTATGAGGCCAACATAATCCTGATGCCAAACTTTGGCAGAGACACAACAAAAAAAGAGAATTTTAGACCAATATCCCTGATGAACATCGATGCAAAAATCCTCAATAAAATACTGGCAAACCGGATTCAGCAGCACATCAAAAATCTTATCCACCAAGATCAAGTGGCCTTCATCCCTGTGATGCAAGGCTGGATCAACATTCGAAAATCAATAAACGTAATCCAACATATAAACAGAACCAAAGACAAGAACCACATGATTATCTCAATAGATGCAGAAAAGGCTTTTGACAAAATTCAACAACACTTCATGCTAAAAACGCTCAATAAATTCGGTATTGATGGAACGCACCTCAAAATAAGAAGAGCTATTTATGACAAACCCACAGCCAGTATCATACTGAATGGGCAAAAACTGGAAAAATTCCCTTTGAAAACTGGCACAAGACAGGGATGCCCTCTCACCACTCCTATTCAACATAGTGTTGGAGGTTCTGGCTAAGGCAATCAGGCAAGAGAAAGAAATCAACGGTATTCAGTTAGGAAAAGAAGAAGTCAAATTGTCCCTGTTTGTAGATGACATGATTGTATATTTAGAAAACCCCATTGTCTCAGCTCAAAATCTCCTTAAGCTGATAAGCAACTTCAGCAGTCTCAGGATACAAAATTAATGTGCAAAAATCACAAGCATTCTTATACACCAGTAACAGACAAACAGAGAGCCAAATCATGAATGAACTTCCATTCACAATTGCTTCAAAGAGAATCAAATACCTAGGAATCTACCTTACAAAAGATGTAAAGGACCTCTTCAAGGAGAACTACAAACCACTGCTCAGTGAAATAAAAGAGGACACAAACAAATGGAAGAACATACCATGCTCATGGATAGGAAGAATCAATATCATGGAAATGGCCATACTGCCCAAGGTTATTTACAGATTCAATGCCATTCCCATCAAGCTATCAATGAGTTTCTTCACAGAATTTGAAAAAACGGCTTTGAAGTTCATATGGAACCAAAACAGAGCCCACATTGCGAAGACAATCCTAAATCAAAAGAACAAAGCTGGAGGTATCACGCTACTGGAACTCAAACTATACTACAAGGCTACATTAACCAAAGCAGCATGGTACTGAACAGAGTCCTCAGAAATAATACCACACATCTACAGCCATCTGATCTTTGACAAACCTGAGAGAAACAAGAAATGGAAAGGATTCCCTGTTTAATATATGGTGCTGGAAAAATTGGCTAGCCATAAGTAGAAAGCTGAAACTGAATCCTTTCCTTACTCCTTATATGAAAATTAATTCAAGATGAATTAGGGACTTAAACGTTAGACCTAATACCATAAAAATCCTAGAAGAAAACCTAGGTAGTACCATTCAGGACATAGGCATGTGCAAGGATTTCATGTCTAAAACACCAAAAGCAATGGCAGCAAAAGCCAAAATTGACAAATGGGATCTAATTAAACTAAAGAGCTTCTGCACAGCAAAAGAAACTACCATCAGAGAGAACAGGCCACCTACAGAATGGGAGAAAATTTTTGCAATCTACTCATCTGACAAAGGGCTGATATCCAAAATCTACAAAGAACTCAAACAAATTTACAAGAAAAAAACAAACAACCCCATCCAAAAGTGGGCAAAGGATATGAACAGACATTTCTCAAAAGAAGACATTCATACAGACAACAGACACATGAAAAAATGTTCATCATCACTGGCCATCAGAGAAATGCAAATCAAAACCACAATGAGATACCATCTCACACCAGGTAGAATGGCAATCATTAAAAAGTCAGGAAACAACAGGTGCTGGAGAGGATGTGGAGAAATAGGAACACTTTTACACTGTTGGTGGGATTGTAAACTAGTTCAACCATTATGGAAAACAGTATGGCGTTTCCTCAAGGATCTATAACTAGATGTACCATATGACCCAGCCATCCCACTACTGGGTTTGTACCCAAAGGATTATAAATCATGCTGCAATAAAGACACATACACAAGTATGTTTATTGCGGCACTATTCACATTAGTAAAGACTTGGAATCAACCCAAATGTCCATCTGTGACAGACTGGCTTAAGGAAATGTGGCATATATACACCATGGAATACTATGCAGCCATGAAAAAGGATGAGTTTCCATCCTTTGTAGGGACATGGATGCAGCTGGAAACCATCATTCTTAGCAAACTATCACAAGAACAGAAAACAAAACACCGCATGTTCTCACTCATAGGTGGGAACTGAATAAGGAGATCACTTGGTCTCAGGAAGGGGAACATCACACACCTGGGGCTTTCCTGGGGAAAGGTGATGAGGGAGAAATTGCATTGGGAGTTACACCTGATATAAATGAATAATTGATGGGTGCTGATGCGTTGATGGCTGAAGCACAACAACATGGCATGAGTATACATATGTAACAAACCTGCATGTTATGCACATGTACCCTACAACTTAAAGTATAATAATAAATAAAAAAAAAGAAAAGAAATACCCTCCAGCAAAAAGGAGAAGGAAAAATTCTGTGATAATCCACTAGGACACGTGAATTTCACTCACACAGGTAAGCTTCTATATTCATTGAGCAGTGTTCTGACACTCTTTTAGGTGAGTCAGCTAAGGGGTATTCCGGAGTGCTTTGAGGCTTACAGTGAAAACGAAAGTATTTTCAGACAGATACTGGAGAGAAGATATCTGAGGAGCTCTTTGGTGACATGTGTCTTCCACTCATAGAGTTGTAGTTTTCTTCTGATAGAGTATTGCGGAATCCCATTTGGAGAAAACGCTACCAGTGGACATTCCAGAGTATATGGATGGCTATGGTGAAAGAGGAAATATACTCAGAAAAATACTGGAAAGAAGCTTTCTGTGAAACTGCTATGTGATAGACATATCTATTCATCTCACATAGAGAAAATTTTCTTTATGTTACACAGTTTTGAACCTGCGTCATGTACAGATTCATCAAGGGACATTTGGGAACGCATTCAGGTGTATGGTGTAAAAGGAGAAATCGTCAGACAAAAACTGAGAGAAGCTTTCAGAGAAGCTGCTTTGTGGTGTGTGCATTCCACTGAGGGAGTTATACCTCTTTCATCATAAAATAGTGTTTCAACAAGGTTCTTCTGAAAGTGAAAAAGCGATATTTTGCAACGTGTTGAAAACTATTGTGAAAGTGAAATATCCTGAAATAAAACCCAGAAAGAAGCATTCCAAGAAAATGCTCTCTAACGTGTGCATTCATTTCAGAGAATTAAAGCTTACACTACATTGCCCAGTTTGGAAACTCTGTCTTTGAGGAATGCTTGAGGTGTTATTAAGAGGCGCCCCTGGGCTTGTGGTGAGTAAGGAAATGACTTCCGATGAAAACTGGAGAGAAGCTTTCAGACAAACTGCTTTGTGATGTGTGTATTCATCTCATAGAGTTACATCATCCTTTGGCTTGGCGGTTTGAAATCACTGTTTCTGTGGAACCTGAGAAAGAACATTTGGGATCACTCTTAAGAATATGTTGAAATAGAAATATCCTCCTATAGAAACCAGAAAAAACTTTCTGTGAAACTGCTCCAGGTCATATCAAGTCCACTCGCACAGTTAAGCTTCTATTTTCAGTGAGCAGTATCCTAACACTCTTTTACCTGAGTCAGCTGAGGGATAATCGAGAGCGCTTTGAGGCTAACAGTTAAAAAAGTAATATCTTCAGATAGATACTCGAGAGGAGATGTATGAAGAAATGCTTGTGACATACGCATTTGCCACACAGAGTTAAACTTTTTATCTCATAGGGGTTTATGGAACCTCATTGAAAGAAATAGGTACCGGGGACATTCAGGAGTATATTTACTGCTATGATGGAAAAGGAAATATCCTGAGACAAAAACTGAAAGAAACTTTCTGTGAACCTGCTTTGTGAGAGATATGTCTATTCATCTCACATAGATGAAACTGCCTTTCTATTACGAAGTTTTGAAACTGCATCTTGGACGGATGCACGAAGGGACATTCAGGAGCACATAGAAGCTGGTGGGGAAATAGGAGATATCTTCAGATAACAATTGGAGAGAAACATTCTGAGAAACTGCTTTGTGATGTCTGCATTCCCCTCAGGGAACTATACCTCTTTTCTCACATTCAGTGTTTGAACACTGTTTATGTAAAAGTGAAAAAGTGATACTTTGCAGCGTATTGAAGACTCTGGCGAAAATTGAAATATCCGGAAATAAAACCCAGAAAAAAGGGTTCCAAGAAACTGCTGTCTGACGTGTACATTCACTTCAGAGTGTTAAAGCTTACGCTAAGTTGCCTCGTTTGGAAACTCAGTCTTTGAGGAAATTGTGAAGGGATATTAAGTGACACCCGGAGGGTTGTGCTGAGAAACGAAACATCTTCTGATGAAAACTCGAGAGAAACTTTCGGAGCAACTGCTTTGTAATGTGTGTATTCATCTCATAGAGTCAAATCATTCTTTGGATTGAGCAGTTTTAAATTGCTGTTTCTGTGAATCATGAAAAAGGACATTTGGGAATGCTCTGAATAATATGCTGTAAAAGAAATACCATCCGGGCCGGGTGCGGTCGTTCAAGCCTATAATCCCAGCACTATGGGAGGCCGAAACGGGCGGATCACAAAGTCAGGAGATCGAAACCATCCTGGCTAATACAGTGAAACACCGTCACTACTAAAAAATACAAAAAACCATCCAAGCGAGGTGGCAGGCGCCTGTAGTCGAAGCTACTCGGGAGGCTGAGGCAGGAGAATAGCATAAACCTGGGAGGCAGAGCTTACACTGAGCTGAGATCTGGCCACTGAACTGCAGCCTGGGCAGTAGAGCGAGACTCGTCTCAAAAAAAAAAAAAAAAAACCATCCGATAAATGCCAGAAAGAAATTGTCTGTGAAAGTTCTCTAGGTCGCTGGAATTCCACTCACACAGTATAGCTTCTGTTTCACGGAACAGTATTCTAACAATGTTTTAGTTTATTCAGCTAAGGCATATCAGGAGAGATTTGAGGCTTCCGGTGAAAATGGAAGTACCTTTAGATAGATACTGGAGGAAGATTTCCGAGGAGCGGCCTTGTGACGTGTGCATTCTACTCACAGAGATATACTTCTCTTCTCATGGATTAATGGAAAATCTCGTTTGGAGAAATAGTGACCAGGGGACATTCGGGAGTATATGAAAGGCTGTGGTGAAAAATGAACTATCCTCAGACAAAAACAGGAAAGAAGCTTTCTGTGAAACTCTTTTTGATAGATGTGTCCATTAGTTTCACATGGATGAAACTTTCTTTCTATTACGCAGTTTTGAAAGTGTGCCATGGACGAATTTGTGAAGGGACGTTCTCCAGGACATTCAGCTGTACAGTGAAATGGGAGTTATCTTCAGGTACAAACTGGAGAGGAGCTGTCTCAGAAAGTGCTTTGAGATATGTGCATTCCACTCAGGGATTTATTCCTCGTTTCTCCTAGGCAGCGTTTGAACACTATTGCTGTAAAACTGAAAAAGTGACATTTTGCATCCCATTGAAGACTATGGCGAAAAGTGAAGTATCCTGAAATAAAACCCAGAAATAAGGATTCCATGAAACTGTGCTGTGACATGTGCATTCATTTCAAAGAGTTAGAGTTTGCACTACTTTGCCCCATTTGGAGACTCTGTCTTTGAAGAATCTGTGAAAGGATATTAAGTGGCGCCCGGAGTCTTGTGGTGAGAAATGAAATGCCTTCCAATGAAAACTGGACAGAATCTTTCTGAGTAACTGCTTTGCAATATGTGTATGCATTTCAAAGAGTTAAATCATACTTTGGATTGAGCAGTTTGAACTCACTGTTTCTGTGGAATCTGAGACAGGACATTTGGGAACGCTCTTAACAATATGCTGAAAAGAAATACCCTGCGATAAAAAACAGAAGAAAACTTTCTGTGAAACTGCTCTTTGTCACGTGAAGTCCATTCGCACAGTTAAGCTTCGGTTTTCATTGGGCAGTATTCTAACACTCTTTTTGTTTACTCTGTGAAGTGTTATGCTATAACGGTCTGAGGCTTTCGGTGAAAAACCTTCAGATACATAGCGGAGAAGAGATTTCCGAGGAGCTGCTTTGTGACATGTGCATTCCACTCGCGGGGTTATACTGCTTTTCTCCTAGAATATTGGGGAATCCCATTTCGAGAAAACGCTACAAGGGGACATTCGAAAACCTACAGACTGCTATGTTGGAAAAGGAAATATCGTCAGAAAAATAGTGGAAAGAAGCTTTCTGTGAAACTGCATTGCAGCAGATATCTCTACTCGCCTCCCATAGATAAAACTTTTTTCTATTGGGCAGTTTTGAAATGCATAATGGACGGAAAAGTGAAGGGACATTAGGGAGTACATTCAGGCCTGTGTGGAAATAGGAGATATCTTCACATAAAAACTGGAGAGAAGACCTCTGAGAATCTGATTTTTGATATGTGCATTCCACATAGGGAATTGTAGCTCTTTTCTTATGAAGCAGTTTTTGAACTCTGCTCCTGGTAAACTGAAAAAGAGATGTTTTGCAGCGAATTGAAGAATTTGGCAAAATTTGAAGTATCCTGAATTAAAACCAGGAAAGCAGCGTTCTAAGAAACTCACCTCTCACATGTGCATTCACTTCAGAGAGGGAAAGCTTACACTACGTTGCCAGTTTAGAAGCTCTGTCCCTGAGGAATTTGTGAAGGGATATTAAGTGCTTCCCCTGGGCTTGTGTTGAGAAAGGAAACGTCACCAATGAAAACTGCAGAGAATTTTTCAGACTAACTGCTTTGTGATGTCTGTAATCATCTCATAAAGTTAAATCATTCTTTGGATTTGAGCAGTTTGATATCTGTGTTTCTGTGGAACCTGAGGAAGGCCATTTGGGATCGCTGTCAAGAATATGTTACAAAGAAACACCTTCCAATAAAAAAGAGAAGGAAACACTCTGTGATACTGCTCTAGGTCACGTGAACTCCACTATCATAGTTAAGCTCCTGTTTTCATTGAGCAGTATTCTAACACTGTTTTAGGTGAGTCAGCCAAGGAATAGTTGAGAGTGCCGTGAGGCTTACGGTGAAAACGAAAATATCTTCAGACAGATACTGGAGAGAAGTTATCTGAGGATCTGCTTTGTGATGTGTGAATTACACTCATAGAGTTATAGTTTTCTTCTCATAGAGTAGAGCGGAATCCCATTTGGAGAAAATGCTACCAGGGGACATTCGAGAGTATAAGGATGGCTATGGTGAAAAAGGAAATATACTCAGAAAAAAACTGGAAAGAAGATTTCTGTGAAACTGCTATGTGATAGATATGTCTATTCATCTCACATAGACAAAATTTTCTTTATATGATGCAGTTTTGAATCTGTGTCATGGACAGATTCCCAAAGGGATATTTGGAAGCACTTTCAGTCGTATGGTGTAAAAGGAGATATCATCAGACAAAAACTGGAGAGAAGCTTTCTGAGAAACTGCTGTGTGGTGTGTGCATTCCACTGAGGGAGTTATACCTCTTTCATTATAAGGTAGTGTTTGAACAATGTTAATCTGATAGTGAAAAAGTGATATTTTGCAATGCGTTCAAAACTATCACGAAAAGTGAAATATCCTGAAATAAAACCCAGAAACGTGTGCATTCATTTTAGAGCATTAAAGTTTACACTACATTGCCCAGTTTAGAATCTTTGTCTTTGAGGAATCTTTGAGGTGTTATGAAGGGGCGCCCCTGGGCTTGTGGTGAGTAAGGAAATGACTTCCTATGAAAACTGGAGAGAAGCTGTCAGGGCAGCTGCTTTGTGATGTGTGTATTCATCTCGTAGCGTTACATCATTCTTTGGATTGAGCAGTTTGAAATCAATGTTTCTGTGGAAACTGACAAAGAACATTTGGGAACGCTCTTAAGAATATGCTGAAAAAGAAATATCCTAAGATAAACACCAGAAGGAAACATTCTGAGAAAGCGCTGCAAGTCATATCCAGTCCACTCACACATGTAAGCTTCCATTTTCATTGAGCGGTATACTAACACTGTTTTACGTGAGTCAGCTAAGGCATAATCGGAAGCACTTTGAGCCTAATGGTGAAAACGGAAATATCCTCAGACAGATACTCGAGAGGAGATTGATGAAGAAATGCTTTGTGATGCATGCATTTCCCACACAGAATTAAAATTTTCTTCTCCTAGGAGTTTATGGAATCCCTTTGGAAGTAATAGCTACCGGGGACATTCAACAGTATATTTACTGCTATGGTGGAAAAGGAAATATTCTCAGACAAAAAGTGGAAAGAAACTTTCTGTGAAACTGCTTTGTGACAGATATGTCTATTCATCTCACATAGGTGAAACCGTCCTCGTATTACGCAGTTTTGAGACTGCATCATGGACGAATTCACGAAGGGACATTCTGGATCACAAACAGGCTGGTGGGGAAATAGGAGATATCTTCACATAACAATTGGAGAGAAAATTTCTGAGAAACTGATTTGTGATGTCTGCATTCCAGCCAGGGAGTTATACTTCTTCTCTCACAAGGCAGTGTTTGGACACTCTTCCTGTAAGAGTGAAAAAGAGATACTTTGCAGCGTATTGACGACTATGGTGAAATTGAAATATCCGGAAAGAAAACCCAGAAAAAAGCGTTCAAATAAACTCCTGTCTGACGTGTACATACATTTCAGAGTGTTAAAGCTCATACTATGTTGCCCAGTTTGGAAACTCTGTCTTTGTGGAAATTGTGAAGCGATATTAAGTGACACCCCAAGGCTTGTGGTGAGATAGGAAACGTCTTCCGATAAAAACTGGAGAAAAACTTTCAGAGCAACTACTTTGTGATGTGTGTATTCATTTCATAGAGTTAAATTGTTCTTTGGATTGAGCAGTTATAAATCGCTGTTTCTGTGATACCTCAGAAATGGCATTTGGGATCGCTCTTAATAATATGCTGAAAAAGAAATACCATCTGATAAATGACAAAAGGAGACTGTCTGTGAAACTTCTCTAGGTCGCTTGAATTCCACTCGCACAGTTAAGCTTCTATTTTCATTGAGCTGTATTCTAACAATGTTTTAGTTTAATCAGCTAAGGGATACTCGGGAGTGTTTTGAGGCTTCTGCAGAAGGTGGAAAAGTATTTAGATAGATAATGGAGGAAGATGTCCAAGGAACGGCCTTGTGATGTGTGCATTCTACTCAGAGAGATATACTTTTCTTCTTATAGAAAAACGTACAATCCCGTTTGGATAAAAAGTCGCCAGGGGACATTCAGGAGTAAATGAAAGGCTATGGTGAAAAAGGAACTATACTCAGACGAAAACTGGAAAGACGCTTTCTGTGAAACTGCTTTGTGTTAGATATGTCTATTCATTTCAAATGGATAAAACTTTCTTTCTATTATGCGGCTTTGAAAGTCTGCCATGGATGAGTTCATGAAGGGATGTTCGGCAGGACATTCAGGTGTATGGTAAAAAGGGAATCATCTTCTGATAAAAATTGGAGAGAAGCTGTCTGAGAAAGTGCTTTGAGATGCGTGCATTCCACTCAGGGATTTATACCTCTTTTCTGATAAGGCATTGTTTGAACACTGTTCCTGTAAAACTGAAAAAGTGACCTTTAGCAGCGCATTGGAGACTATGGTGAAAAGTGAAATATCCTGAAATAAAACCCAGAAAGAGGTATTCCACGAAACTGCGCTCTGACATGTGCTTCATTTCAGAAAGTTAACATTTACCGTACGTTCTCCCGATTGGAAGGTCTGTCTTTGTGGAATCTGTGAAGGGACATTAAGTGGTTCCCCTGGGCTTGTGGTGAGAAAGGAAATGTCTTCCAACGAAAACTGCAGAGAAGCTTACAGACCAAATGCTTTCTGATATGTGTAATCATCTCATAGAGTTAAATCATTCTTTGGATTGAGCAGTTTGATATCTCTGTTTCTGTGGAACCTGAGCAAGGACATTTTAGAATGCTCTGAAGAACATGTGAAAAGGAAATACCCTCCAATTAAAAAGAGAAGGAAACACTCTGTGATACTGCTCTAGTTCAGATGAATTCCACTTGTACAGTTAAGCTTCTGTTTTTAATGAGTAATATTCTAACACTCTCTTAGCTGTGTCCTCTAAGGGATACTAGGGAGCATTTTGAGGCTTACAGTGAAAACGAAAATGTGTCCAGACAGATACTGGAGAGAAGATATCTGAGGAGATGTTTTGTGACATGTGAATTCCACTCATAGAGTTATAGTTTTCTTCTCATAGAGTACTGCGGAACCCCGTTTGTAGAAAATGCTACAGGGGACATTCAACAGTATATGGACAGCTATAGTGAAAGAGGAAATATACTCAGGAAAAAACTGGAAAGATTCCTTCTATGAAACTGCTATGTGATAGATATGTCTATTCATCTCACATAGAGAAAATTTTCTTTATATTACGCAGTTCTGAAACTGCATGATGGACAGATTCGCGAAGGAACATTTCGGAGCACATTCAGGCATACGGTGGAAAAGGGGATATCATTAGACAAAAAGTGGAGAGAAGCTTTTTGAGGAACTGCTTTGTGGTGTGTTCATTTCACTGAGGGAGTTATACCTCTTTCTTCATAAGGCAGTGTTTGAACGAGGTTCTTCTGAAAGGGAAAATGTGATATTTTCCAACGTGTTGAAAACTATTGCGAAATGTGAAATATCCTGAAATAAAACCCAGAAAGAAGCGCTCCAAGACAATGCTCTCTAACGTGTGCATTCATTTCAGAGCATTAAAGCTTACAGTACAGTGCCCTGTTCGGAAGCTCTGTCTTTGAGGAATCTTTGAAGTGTTATTAAGAGGCACCCGTGTGCTTGGGCTTGTGGTTAGTAAGGAAACGACTTCTGATGAAAACTGGAGAGAAGCTTTTGGGGCAGCTGCTTTGTGATGTGTGTATTCATCTCATAGCGTTACATCATTCTTTGGATTGAGCAGTTTGAAATCAATGTTTCTGTGGAACCTGAGAAATAACATTTGAGAATGGTCTTAAAAATATGCTGAAAAAGAAATATCCTCCGATAAAAACCAGAAGGAAACATACTGAAAAACCGCTCCAGGTCATATCAAGTCCACTCACACAGGTAAGCTTCCGTTTTCATTGAGCAGTATCCTAACACTGTTTTACTTGATTCAGCTAAGGGATAATCGGGAGCACTTTGAGGCTAATGGTGAAAACGGAAATATCTTCAGATATATACTCCAGAGTACATTGATGTAGAAATGCTTTGTGACTATGCATTTCAGAAACAGAGTTGCACTTTTCTTCTCATAGGGGTTTATGGAATCTCATTGAAAGAAATAGCAACCTGGGACATTCTGGAGTATATTTACTGCTATGGTGGAAAAGGAAATATTCTCAGACAAAAACTGGAAAGAAATTTTCTGTGAAACTGCTTTGTGACAGATATGACTATTCATCTCACATAGATGAAACTGTCTTTCTATTATGCAGTTTTGAAACTGCATCATGAATGGATTCATGAAGGGACATTCGAGAGCACATACAGGCTGGTGTGGAAATAGGAGTTATCTTCAGAAAACAATTTGAGAGAAACGTTCTGAGAAACTGCTTTGTGATGTCTGCATTCCACTCAGGGAGTTATACCTCTTTTCTTGCAAGGCAGTGTTTGAACACTGTTCCTGCAAAAGTAAAAAAGAGATATTTTGCAGCGTATTGAAGGCTATGGCGAAAATTGAAATATCCGCCCCTAAAACCCAGAAAAAAGCGTTCCAAGAAACTGGTCTCTTTCGTGTACATTCATTTCAGAGTGCTAAAGCTGACACTAAGTCACCCAGTTTGGAAACTCTGTCTTTGTAGAAATTGTGAAGGGATATTAAGTGACACCCGGAGGCTTGTGGTGAGAAAGGAAACGTTTTCCGATAAAAACTGGAGATAAACTTTCAGAGCAACTGCTTTGTGATGTGCATATTCATTTCCTAGAGTTAAATCGTTCTTCGGATTGATCAGTTTTAAATCGCTGTTTCTGTGATACCTATGAAAAGACATTTGGGAACACGCTTAATAGTATGCTGAAAAAGAAACACCACCCGATAAACGCCAGAAGGAATATGCCTGTGAAACTTCTCTAGGTTGCTTGAATTCCATTCGAACAGTTAAGCTTCTGTTTTCATTGCACAGTACTCTAACAATGTTTTAGGTTAATCAGTTAAGGGATAGTCGGGAGCGATTTGAGGCTTCCAGTGAAAACAGAAATATCTTTAGATAGATACTGGAGGAAGATTTTTGAGGAGTGGCCTTGTGACATCTGCATTCTACTCACAGGGATATACTTTTATTCTCATAGGGGAATGGGAAATCCCACTTGGAGAAAAAGTGACCAGGGGATATTCGGGTGTGTATGAAAGGCTATGGTGAAAAAGGAACTATCCTCAGACAGAAACTGGAAAGAAGCTTTCTGTGAAACTTCATTGTGATAGATATGTCTATTATTTTCACATGGAAAAAACTTTCTTTCCATTATGCAGTTTTGAAAGGGTGCCATGAACGGATTCCTGAAGGGACTTTCACCAAGATATTCAGGCATATGGTGAAAGGGAGTTATCTTCAGATATAAACTGAAGAGAAGCTGTCTGAGAAAGTGCTTTGAGATGTGCGCATTGCACTCAGGGTTTTATACCTCTTTTCTCATAAGGCAGTGTTTGAACACTGTTCCTGTAAAACTCAAACTCTGATATTTTGTGTGCATTGAAGATTGTGGTGTAAAGTGAAATATCCTGACATAAAACCCAGAAAGAGGTATTCCACAAAAATGCACTCTGACTTGTGCATTCATTTCAGAGAGGTAAAGTTTACTGTACGTTGTACCATTTGGAATCTCTGTCTTTGTGGAAGCTGTGAAGGGACATTAAGTGGTCTTTGTGAGCTTGTGGTGACAAAGGAAACGTCTTCCAATGAAAACTGCAGAGAAGTTTTCAGAGCAACTGCTTTGTGATGTGTGTAATCATCTCATAGAGGTAAATCATTATTTGGCTTCAGCAGTTTGTTATCTCTGTTTCTGTGGAACCTGAGCAGAGACATTTGGGAATGCTCTTAAGAATATATGTAATCGAAACACCTTTTAATAAAAAAGAGAAGGAAACAGTCTGTGATAGTGTTATAATTCACGTGTATACAACTATCACAGTTAAGCTTTTGTTTTCATTGAGCAGTATTCTAACACTGTTTTATGTGAGTCAGCTAAGGGACACTCGGGAGCGCTTTGAGGCTTACGGTGAAAATGAAAATATCTTCAGACCGATACTGGAGAGAAGATATCTGAGGAGCTGCATGGTAACGTGTGAATTCCATTCATAGAGTTATAGTTTTCTTCTCATAGAGTATTGTGCACACTCGTTTGGAGAAAACGATACCAGGGGACATTTGAGACTATAAGGATGCCTATGGTGAAAAAGGAAATATACTCTGAAAAAAACTGGAAAGAAGCTTTCTGTGAAACTTCTATGTGATAGATATTTCTATTCATCCAACATATAGAAAATTTTTTTTATATTACGCAGTTTTGAAACTGCGTCATGGACAGCTTCACAAAGGGACATTTCAGAGCACATTCAGGCATACGGTGTAAAAGGAGATATCATCAGAGAAAAATTGGAGAGAAGCTTTCTGAGAAACTGCTTTGTGGTGTGTGCATTCCACTGAGGGAGTTATACCTCTTTCATCATAAGGCAGTGTTTGAACGAGGTTCTTCTGAAAGTGCAAAAGTGATATTTTTCAACACGTTGAAAACTATTGCGAAAAGTGAAATATCCTGAAATAAAATCCAGAAAGAAGCATTCCAAAACAATGCTCTCTAACGTGTTCATTCATTTCAGAGCGTTAAAGCTTACACTACAGTGCCCATTTTCGAAGCTCTACTTTTGAGGAATCTTTGAGGTGTTATTAAGAGGCACCCCTGGGCTTGTGGTTATTAAGGAAATGACTTCTGATGAAAACTGGAGAGAAGCTTTTGGAGCAGCTACTTTGTGATGTGTGTATTCATGTCACAGTGTTAAATCATTCTTCGGATTGAGCAGTTTGTAATCAATGTTGATGTGGAACCAGAGAAAGAACATCTGGAAATGCTCTTAAGAAGATGCTGAAAAAGAAATATCCTCCAATAAAAACCAGAAGGAAACATTCGGCAAAACCGCTTCAGGTCATATCAAGTCCACTCGCACAGGTAAGCTTCCGTTTTCATTGAGAAGTATCCTAACACTGTTTTACATGAGTCAGCTAAGGGATAATCGGGCGCACTTTGAGGCTAATGGTCAAAACGGAAATATCTTCAGGGATATATTCCAGAGGAGATTAATGTAGAAATGCTTTGTGATGTAAGCATTTCAGACACAGAGTTGCACTTTTCCTCTCATAGGGGTTTATGGAATCTCATTGAGAGAAATAGCTCCTGGGGACATTCTGGAGTATATTTACTGCTATGGTGGAAAAGGAAATATCCTCAGACAAAAACTGTAAAGAAACTTTCTGTGAAACTGCTTCGTGACAGATATGTCTATTCATCTCACATAAATGAAACTGTCTTTCTATTACGCAGTTTTGAAACTGCATTGTGGACGGATTTGTGAAGGGACATTCGAGAGCACATACAGGCTGGTGTGGAAATAGGAGTTATCTTCAGAAAACAATTTGAGAGAAACGTTCTGAGAAACTGCTTTGTGATGTCTGCATTCCACTCAGGGAGTTATACCTCTTTTCTCACAAGGCAGTGTTTGAACAGTGTTCCTGTAAATGTGAAAAAGAGACATTTTGCAGCGTATTGAAGGCTATGGCGAAAATTGAAATATCCAGAAATAAAACCCAGAAAAAAGCATTCCAAGAAACTGCTCTCTGATGTGTACATTCATTTCAGAGTGTTAAAGCTGGCACTAAGTCACCCAGTTTGGAAACTCTGTCTTTGTAGAAATAGTAAAGGGATATTAAGTGACACCTGGAGGCTTGTGGTGAGAAAGGACACGTCTTCCGATAAAAACTGGAGAGAAACTTCTGGTGCAACTGCTTTGTGATGGGTGTATTCATTTCCTAGTGTTAAATCGTTCTTTGGATTGATCAGTTTTAAATCACTGTTTCTCTGATACCTGAGAAAGGACATCTGGGAACACTCTTAATAGTATGCTGAAAAAGAAACACCACCCAATAAACGCCAGAAGGAATCTGCCTGTGAAACTTCTCTAGGTTGCTTGATTTCCACTCGAACAGTTAAGCTTCTGGTTTCATTGAGCAGTACTCTAACAATGTTTTAGGTTAATCAGATAAGGGATAATAGGGAGCAATTTGAGGCTTCCGGTGAAAATGGAAATATCTTTAGATAGATACTGGAGGACGAGTTCTGAGGAGCGATTTTGTGACGTGTGCATTCCACTCACAGACATGTACTTTTCTTCTCATAGAGGAATGGGAAATCCCATTTGGGGAAAAAGCGACCAGGGGACTTTCATGAGTTTATGAAAGGCTATGGTGAAAAAGGAACTATCCTCAGACAAAAACTGGAAGGAAGCTTTCTGTGAAACTGCCTTGTGATAGATATATCTGTTCATTTCACATGGATAAAACTAACTTTCTATTACGCTGTTTTGAAACTGTATCATGGACGGATTCGCGAAGGCATGGTCGTCAGGACATTCAGGCGTACGGAGAAAAGAGAGTCATCTTCAGGTAAAAACTGGAGAGAAGCTGTCTGAGAAAGTGCTTTGAGATGTGTGCATTCCACTCAGGGATCTATACCTCTTTTCTCATAAGGCAGTGTTTGAACACTGTTCCTGTAAAAGTGAAAAAGTGACATTTTGCAGTGCTTTGAGTACTATGG
This sequence comes from Piliocolobus tephrosceles, assembly GCF_002776525.5. Taxonomy (NCBI): domain Eukaryota; kingdom Metazoa; phylum Chordata; class Mammalia; order Primates; family Cercopithecidae; genus Piliocolobus; species Piliocolobus tephrosceles. Next base: position 508,566 of record NW_022292755.1, on the reverse strand, counting down.
CGAAAAGTCAAATATCCTGAAATTAAACCCAGAAAGAAGGATTCCAGGGAACTGCGCTCTGACGTGTGCATTCATTTCAGACAGTTAAAATTTACACTACGTTGCCCTGTTTGTAAACTCTGTCTTTGAAGAATCTGTGAAGGGATATTAAGTGGCGCCTGGAGTCTTCTGGTGAGAAAGGAAACGACGTCCATTGAAAACTGGACAGAATTTTTGGAGTAACTGCTATAGAATGTGTGTACGCATCTCAACAAATTAAATCATTGTTTGGATTGAGCAGTATGTTGTCACTGATTCTGTTTAACCTGAGAAAGGACATTTGGGAACGCTCTTAGAATGTGTTGAAAAAGAAATACCTTCCGATAAAAAGCAGAAGAAAACTTTCTCTGAAACTGCTCTTTGTCACGTGAAGTTCACTAAAGATTTGGTTTTCATTGAGCAGTATTCTAAAACTGTTTTTCTTCAGTCTTTGAAGTGGAACTTCTGAGCTGGAACGCTCTGAGGCTTTCGGTGAAAAAGGATACATCTTCAGATACATACTGGAAAGAAGATTTCCAACGAGCTGCTTTGTGACATGTGCATTCCACTCACAGGGTTATCCTTTTTTTCTCCTAGAAGATTGGAAAATCCCATTTGGAGAAAAAGCTACAAGGGGACATTCGGGAATACAAGGATGGCTCTGGTTAAAAAGGAAATATCATCAGACAAATAGTGGAAAGAAGCTTTTTGTGAAAATGCGTGGTGGTAGATATTTCTATTCACCTCACATAGATAAAACCTTCTTCTATTACGCTATTTTGAAATCACGAAATGAATGGAAACGTGAAGGGACATTAGGGAGCACATTCAGTCCTGTGTGGAAATAGGAGATATCTACACATAAAAACTGGAGAGAAGCTTTCTGAGAAACTGCTTGGTGATGTGTGCATTCCACTCAGGAAATTGTACCTCTTTTCTCATAAGGGACTTTTTGAACACTGCTGCTATGAAAATGAAAAAGGGATATTTTGAAGCAAATTGAAGACTTTGGCGAACTGTGAAATATCTGGAATTAAAAAAGGAAAGAAGCGATCTAAGAAATTCCCTTGTGACGTGTGCATTCATTTCAGAGAGTTTAAGCTTACACTATGTTCCCCAGCTGGGAAGCTCTGTCTTTGAGGAATTTGTGAAGGGATAATAAGTGGTTCCCTTGAGCTTGTGGTGATAAAGAAACATCTTCCAATGAAAACTGAAGAGAATTTTTCAGAGCAACTTCTTGGTGATGTGTGTCATCATCCCATATACTTCAATCATTGTTGGGATTGAGCAGTTTGATATCTCTCTTTCTGTGGTACCTGAGCAGAAACATTTGGGAGCACTCTCAAAATTATGTGACAAAGAAATACCCTCCAATAAAATAGAGAAGGAAACATTCTGTGATACTGTGCTAGGTTGCGTGAATTCCACTTGCACCATTAAGCTTCTGCTTTCATTTAGCAGTATTCTAACACTCTTTTAGGTGAGTCAGCTAAGGGATACTCGGGAGTGCTCTGAGGCTTACGGTGAAAACGAAAATATCTACAGACAGATACTGGAGATAAGATATCTGAGGAGCTGCTTGGTGACGTGCGAATTCCACTCATAGAGTTATAGTTTTTTTCTCATATAGTATTGTGGAATCCTGTTTGGATAAAATGCTACCAGAGTACATTCGAGAGTATATGGACGGCTATGGTGAAAAAGGAAATATACTGAGAAAAAAACTGGAAAGAAGCTTTCTATGAAACTGCTATGTGATAGATATGTCTATTCATCTCACATAGAGAAAATTTTCTTTATATTACACAGTTTTGAATCTGCGTCATGCATGGATTCGTGAAGGGAGGTTCGGCAGGACATTCAGGCATACGGTGAAAAGAGAGTTATCTTCGTATAAAAACCGGAAGGAAGCTATAGTGAAAGTGCTTGAGATGTGTTCATTCCACTCAGTGATTTATACCACTTTTCTCATAAGGCAGTGTTTGAACACTGTCCCAGCAAAACTGAAAATGTGACATTGTACAGTGCATCGAAGGCTATGGCGAAAATTGAAATATCCTGAAAAAAAACCGAGAAAGAATCATGCCAAGAAACTCCACTCTGACATGTGCATTCATTTCAGAGAGTCAAATTTACACTTCGTTGCCCCTTTTGGAACCTCTCTCTTTGAAGAATATGTGAAGGGATATTAAGTGGTGCCCGAAGGCTTGCAGTGAGAAAGGAAACGCCTTCTGATGAAAACTGGACAGAATATTTCGGAGTAATTCGTTTGTAATGTGTGTGCGCATCTCATAGAAATAAATCATTCTTTGGATTGAGCAGTTTGAACTCACTGTTGTGGAAACTGAGAAAGGAGATTTTGGAGTGCTCTTAAGAATATGCTGGAAAAGAAATACCCTCCGATAAAAAACAGAAAAAACTCTCTGTGAAAGTGCACTTTGTCACGTGAAGTCCATTCACACAGTTAAGCTTCGATTTTCATTGAGCAGTATTCTAACACTCTTTTTGTTTAGTTTGTGAAGTGATAGGCTGGAGCACTCTGAGGCTTTCAGTGAAAAAGGAAACCTCTTCAGATACATATAGGGAAAGAAGATTTCTGAGGATCTGCTTTGTGACATGGGCATTCCACTCACAGGGTTATACTTCTTTTCTCCAAAAAGATTGGAGAATCCCGTTTGGAGAAAAAGCTACAAGGGGACATTCGAGAATATATGGACTCCTATGGTGAAAAAGGAAATATCATCAGACAAAAACGGGAAAGAAGATTTTTGTGAAAATGCGTTGTGGTAGATATGTCTGCTCACCTCCCATAGAAAAAACTTTTTTCTGTTATGCAGTTTTGAAACTGTGTAATGGACAGAAACACAAAGGGACATCAGGGAGCACATTCAGGCCTGTGGGGAAATAGGAGATATCTTCACATAAAAACTGGAGAGATGATCTCTGAGAATCTGCTTTGTGATGTGTGCATTCCACACAGGGAATAATACCTCTTTTCTCATGAGTCAGTTTTCGAACACTGTTCCTGGAAAAGTAAAAAAGGGATAGTTTGCAGCGAATTGAAGACTTTGGTGAAATGTGAAATATCCTGAAATAAAACCAGGAAAGGAGTGTTCTAAGAAACTCATCTGTCACATGTGCATTCATTTCAGAGAGGTAAAGCTTACACTATTGCGTAATGAATGGAAACAAGAAGGGAAATTTGAGAGAAAATTCCGGCCTTTGGGGCAATAGGAGATATCTTCACATAAAAACTGGAGAGAAACACTCTGAAAAATTGCTTTGTGATGTATGCATTCCAAGGCCTGAATGTGCTCCCTAAAGTCGCTTCATTTTTCCGTCCATTACATCGTTTCAAAACAACGTAATAGAGAAAAGTTTTATCTATGGGTGGTGAATAGAGATATCTACCACAACGCAGTTTCACAGAAAGTTTCTTTCCAGTTTTTGTCTGATGATATTTCCTTTTTCAACATAGTAGTCCATATATTCCCGAATGTCCCCTTCTAGCTCTTTCTCCAAACGGGATTCCCCAATCTTCTAGGAGAAAAAAAGTAAAACCCTGTGAGTGGAATGCACGTCACAAAAGAGCTCCTCAGAAATCTTCTCTCCGGTATGTATCTGAAGTTGTTTCCTTTTTCACCGAAAGCCTCAGAGTGCTCCAGCATATTACTTCACAGACTAAACATAAACAGTGTTAGAAAACTTCTCAATGAAAACAGAAGCTTAACTGTGCGAGTGGACTTCATGTGACAAAGTGGAGTTTCACAGAAAGTTTTCTTCTGTTTCTTATCGGAGGGTATTTCTTTTTCAGCATATTCTTAAGAACGTTCCCAAACGTCCTTTCTCAAGTTCCACAAAAACAATGAGTTCAACCTGCTCAATCCAAAGTATGATTTAATTCTATGAGATGCATTCACAGGTTACAAAGCAGTTACTCCGAAAGATTCTTTCAAGTTTTCATTGGAAGGCATTTCCTTTCTCACCACAATCCTCCGAGTGCCACTTAATATCCCTTCGCAGATTCTTCAAAGACAGAGTTTCCAAAGGGAGCAACGAAGTGTAATCTTTAACTCTCTGAAATGAATGCCCACGTCAGAGCGCAGTTTCTTGGAATCATTCTTTCTTTGTTTTATTTCTGGATATTTCACATTTCGCCATAGTGTTCAATGGGCTGCAAAATGTCACTTTTTTAGTTTACAGAAACAGTGTTCAAACACTGCCTTATGAAAAAAGAGGTATAAATCCCTGAGTGGAATGCCCACATCTCAAAGCAATTTCAGACAGCTTCTCTCCAGTTTGTATCTGAAGATAACTGCCGTTTCACTGTACGCCTGAATGTCCTGCCGAATTTCCCTTTGCAAATCCGACCATGATGCAGTTTCAAAACTGCGTAATAGAAAGAAAATTTATCCATGTGAAGTGAATAGACAAACCTATCACAAAGCAGTTTCACAGAAAGCTTCTTTCCAGTATTTGTCTGTGAATAGTTCCTTTTTCACCATAGCCTTTCATATACTCACTCCCGAATGTCCCCTGTTCGCTTTTTCTCCAAATGGGATTTCCCATTCCTCTATGAGGAGGAAACTATATCTCTGTGAGTAGAATGCACACGTCACAAGGCCGCTCCTCGGAAATCTTCCTCCAGTATCTATCCGAAAATATTTCCTTTTTTGCCGGAAGCCTCAAATCGCTCCCGAGTATTCCTTACCTGATTAACCTAAAACATTGTTAGAATACTGCTCAATGAAAACAAAAGCTTTACTGTGCAAGTGGAATTTAAGCAACCTAGAGAAGTTTCACAGACCGTTTCCTTCTGGCGTTTATCAGATGGTATTTTTTTCAGCATATTATTTAGAGCATTAACAAATATCCAGAGCAACAGTGATTTAAAACTGCTCAATTCAAAGAACAATTTCACTCTGTGAGATGAATACACACATCTCAACGCAGTTGCTCCGAAAGTTTCTCTCCAGTTTTCATTGGAAGACGTTTCCTTTCCAACCACAATCCTCCAGGTGTCACTTAATATCCCTTCACAATTTCCTGAAAAACCGATTTTTCAAACTGGGCGACTTAGGGTAAGCTTTAATACACTGAAATGAATGTACACGTCAGAGAGCAGTTCCCTGGAATGCTTTTCTCTGGGTTTCATTTCCAGATATTTCAATTTTCGCCAGAGTCTTCAATAAGATGCAAACTATCTCTTTTTCAACTTTACAGGAACAGTGTTCAAACACTGCCTGTGAGAAAAGAGGTATAACTCCCTGAGTGGAATGCAGACATCACAAAGAAGTTTCTCAGAAACTTTCTCTCCAATTGTTATCTGAACATATCTCCTACTTCCCCACCAGCCTGTATATGCTTCCGAATGTCCCTTCATGAATCCGTCCGTGATGCAGTTTCAAAACGGCGTAATAAAAAACAGTTTCATCTATGTGAGATGCATAGACATATCTGTCACAAAACAGTTTCACAGAAAGTTTCTTTCAAGTTATTGTGTGAGAATATTTCCTTTACCACCATAGCAGTAAATAAACTCCTGAATGTCCCCGGCAGCTATTTCTCCCATGGGATTCCATAAACCCCTATGAGAAGAAAAGTTTAACTCTGTGTGGGAAATGCATACGTCACAAAGCATTTCTTCATACATCTCCTCTCGAGTATCTATCTGAAGATATTTCTGTTTTCACCATTAGCCTCAAAGCGCTCCCAATTGTCCCTTAGCTGACCCATGTAAAGCAATGTTAGCATACTGCTCAATGGAAACGGGAGATTAACTGTGCGAGTGGACTTGATATGACCTGGAGCGGATTCACAGAATGTTTCCTACTGATTTCTATCGGAGGATATTTTTTTCAACATATTCTTAGGAGAATTCCCACGTGTTCTTTCTCAGGTTCCACAGAAACATGGATTTCAAACTACTCAATGCAAAGAATGATGTAACGTTATGAGATGAATACACACATCACAAAGCAGTTGCTCTGAAATCTTCTCTCCAGTTTTCATCGGAGGTCATTTCTTTACTCACAACCAGCCCAGGGTCGCCTTTTAATAACAGCTCAAAGATTTCTCAAAGACAGATTTTCAAAAGTGGGCAATGTAGTGTAAAGTTTATCTCTCTGAAATGAATGCACAAGTTGGAGAGAATTTCCCTGGAACCATTCTTTCTGGGTTTTATTTCAGGATACTTCATTTTTCACGATAGTTTTCAATGCACTGCAAAGCATCACTTTTTCACTTTCAGAAGAACCTTGTTCAAACACTGCCTTATGCTGAAAACTGCATCACTTCCTCAGTAGAATGCACACTCCACAAAGTGGTTTCTCAGAAAGCTTCTCTACAGTTTTTGTCTGACGATATCTCCTTTTACACTATACTCCAGAATGTGCTTCCAAATGTCCCTTCGTGAAATTGCTCATGACTCACTTTCAAAACTGCGTAATATACAGAAAATTTTCTCTATGTGAGATGAATAGACACATCTATCACACAGCAGTTTCACAGAAAACTTCTTTCCAGTTTTTTTCTGAATATATTTCTTCTTTCACCATAGCTGTCCATATACTCTCTAATGTCCCCTGTAGCGTTTTCTCCAAACGGATTCCGCAATACTCTATGAGAAGAAAACTGTAACTCTGTGATTGGAATTCACACATCACAAAGCAGATCCTCAGATATCTTCTCTCCGGTATCTGTCTGAAGATATTTTCGTTTTCACCGTAAGCCTCAAAGCGTTCCCAAGTATCCCTTAGCTGACTCTCCTATAGAGTGTTAGAATACTGCTCAATGAACACAGAAGCTTAACTGTGCGAGTGGAATTCACATGATTTAGAGCAGTATCACAGAGTGTTTCCTTCTCTTTTTTAACGGAGGGTGTTTCTTTTTCACATATTTTTGAGAGCGTTCCCAAATGTTCTTGCTCAGGTTCCACAGAAGCAGAGATATCAAAATGCTCAATCCAAAGAATGATTTAACTCTATGAGATGATTACAAACATCAAAAAGTAGTTGCTCTGAGAACTTCCCTGCAGTTTTCATCGGAAGACGTTTCCTTTCTCACCTCAAGCCCAGGGGAACCACTTAATATTCCTTCACAAATTCCTCAAAGACAGAGCTTCCAAACTGGGCAACGTAGTTTAAGCTTTATCTCTCTAAAATGAATGCGCACGTCAGAGAGGAGTTTCTTAGAACGCTCCTTTCCTGGTTTTATTTTAGGATATCTCACATTTCGACAAAGTCTTCAATTTGCTGCAAAATATCCCTTTCTGACTTTTACAGAAACATTGTTCAAAAAGTGCCTAATGAGAAAAGAGGTAAGTGCCTGAGTGGAATGCACACATCACCAGGAAGTTTCTCACAAAGCTTCTCTGCAGTTTTTATATGAGGCTATCTCCTAATTCCCCACAGGACTGAATGTCTCCCTAATGTCCCTTCGCGTTTCCGTCCATTACGCAGTTGGGAAAGTATGTAATAGAAAAAAGTTTTATCTATGGGAGGTGAAAAGACATATCTACCCCAACGCAGTTTCACAGAAAGCTTCTTTCCAGTTTTTGTCTCATGATATTTTCTTTTTCAACATAGTAGTCCGTATATTCCCGAATATTCTCTTGTAGCTCTTTCTTCAAACGGGATTACCCAATCATCTAGGAGAAAAAAAGGATAACCCTGTGAGTGGAATGCACATGTCACAAAAGAGCTCCTGGGAAATCTTCTCTCCCGTATGTATCTGAAGTTGTTTCCTTTTTCACCGAAAGCCTCAGAGCACCCCTGCATATCACTTCACAGACAAAACAAAAACAGTGTTAGAATACTGCTCAATCAAAATTGAAGCTTAACTGTGCGAGTTGACTTCACGTGACAAAGAGCAGTTTCACACAAAATTTTCTTTCTGGTTTCTTTCAGACGGTATTTCCTTTTCAGAATATTCTTCAGAGTGTTCCCAAATGTCCTTTCTCAGGTTTCACAAAAAAAGTGAGTTCAAACTACTCAATCTAAAGAATGATTTAATTCTATAAGATGCATACACACGTTAAAGAGCAAAGAGCAGTTACTCCAAAAGATTCTGTCTGGTTCTCATCGGAAGGCATTTCCTTTCTCACCAGAAGCCTTTGGGCACCACTAAATATGCCTTCACAGATTCTTCAAAGACAGTTTCCAAACGGGGCAATGAAGTGTAAACTTTAACTCTCTGAAATGAATGCACACGACAGAGTGCAGACTCTTGGAATCCTTCTTTCTAGGTTTTATTTCAGGATATTTCACTTTTCGCCATAGTCTTCAATGCACTGCAAAATGTCATTTTTCAGTTTTACAGGAACAGTGTTCAAACGCTGCCTTATGAGAAAACAGATATAAATCCCAGAGTGGAGTGCACACATCTCAAAGCACTTTCTCAGACAGCCTCTCTCAAGTTTTTGTCTGATGATACCTCCTTTTACACCGTACGCCTGAATGTCCTTCCAAATGTCCCTTCACGAATCTGTCCATGGTGCAATTTCAAAATTGCATAATAGAAAGAAAGTTTTCTCTATGTGAGATGAATAGATATATCTATCACAAAGCTGTTTCACATTAAAGCTTCTTTCCAGTTTTTGTCTGAGGATAGTTCCTTTTACAACATAGCCTTTCATGTACTCCCGAATGTCCTCTGGTAGCTTTTTCTCCAAACTGGATTTCCCATTCCTCTATGAGAAGAAAAGTATATCTCTGTCGGTTGAATGCAGATGTCACAAGGCCGCTCCTCAGAAATCTTCCTCCAGTGTCTATCTAAAGATATTTTTGCTTTCACCAGATGCCTCAAATCGCTCTTGAATATCCCTTAGCTGATTAACCTAAAACATTGTTAGAATACTGCTCAATGAAAACGGAAGCTTAAATGTGCAAGTGGAAAACAGACGACCTAGAGAAGTTTCACAGACAGTTTCCTTCTGGCGTTTACGGGATGGTGTTTCTCTTCCAGCATATTATTAAGAGCGTTCCCAAATGTCCTGTCTCAGGTAATCACAAAAACAGTGATTTAAACCTGCTCAATGCAGAGAACGTTTTAACTTTATGAGATGAATATATACATAACAATGTAGTTGCTCCAATAATTTCTCTCCAGTTTTCATTGGAAGACGTTTCCTTTGTCACCACAAACCTCGATGTGTCACTTAATATCCCTTCACAATTCCCTCAAAGACAGAGTCTCCAAAATGGGCGACTTAGTGTCAGCTTTAACATTCTGAAATCAAGGTACACGTCAGAGAGCCATTGGTTGGAATGCTTTTTTCTGGGTTTTATTTCCGGATATTTCAATTTTCGCCATAGTCTTCAATACGCAGCAAAATATCTCTTTTTCACTTCGGAGTGATAAAGCTTGCGCTAAGTCACCCTGCTTGGAAAATCTGTCTTTGAGGAAATTGTGAAGGGATATTAAGTGACACCCAGAGGCTTGTGTTCAGAAAGGAAATGTCTTCCGATGAAAACTGGAGAGAAACTTTTGGAGCAACTGCTTAGTGATGGGTGTATTCACTTCATAGAGTTAAATCATTCTTTTGATTGACTAGTTTTGAACTGCTTTTTCTGTGATACCTGAGAAAGGACACTTGAGAGTGCTCTTAATGATATGGTGAAAAAGAAATATCATCCGATAAACACCAGAAGGAAATAGTCTGTGAAACTTCCCTAGGCTGCTTCAATTCCACTTGCACAGTTAAGCTTCTGTTTTCATTGAGCAGTATTCTAACAATGTTTTAGTTTAATTAGCTAAGGCATACTCGGGAGCGATTTGAGGCTTCCGTTGAAAACGGAAATATCTTTAGATAGATACTGGTGGAATATTTCTGAGTAGCAGCCTTGTGACCTGTGCATTCTACACACAGAGATATACTTTTCTTCTTATACAAGAATGGGAAATCCCGTTTGGAGAAAAAGTAACCAGAGGACATTCAGGGTCATATGAAAGGCTATGGTGAAAAAGGAACTTTCCTCAGACAAATACTGGAAAGAAGCTTTCCGTGAAACTGCTTTGTGATAGATATGTCTATTCATTTCACATGTATAAAACATTCATTTTTTAAAATTTTTATTTGTTATATTTATTTTTTACTTTTTTTATTATTCATTAAGATCTAGGGTACATGTGCATAACGTGCAGGTTTGTTACCTATGTATACTTGTGCCATATTGGTGTGCTGCACCCAGCAACTCGTCAACACCCATCAATTCGTCATTTACATCAGATATAACTCCCAGTGCAATCCCTCTCCCCACCTTCCTCCCCATGATAGGCCCAATGTTTGATGTTCCCGTTCCCGAGTCGAGGTGATGTCATTGTTCAGTTCCCACCTATGAGTGAGAACATGTGGTGTTTGGTTTTCTGTTCTTGTGATAATTTGCTAAGAATGATGGTTTCCAGCTGCATCCATGTCCCTACAAAGGATGGAAACTCATCCGTTTTTATGGCTGCATAGTATTCCATGGTGTATATGTGCCACATTTTCTTAATCCTGTCTGTCACAGACGGACATTTGGGTTGATTCCAAGTCTTTGCTATTGTGAATAGTGCCGCAATAAACATATGTGTTTATGTGTGTTTATAGCAGCATGATTTATAATCCTTTGGGTATATACCCAGTAGTGGGATGGCTGGGTCATATGGTACATCTAGTTCTAGATCCTTGAGGAATCGCCATACTGTTTTCCATAATGGTTGAACTAGTTTACAATCCAACCAACAGTGCAAAAGTGTTCCTATTTCTCCCCATCCTCTCCAGCACCTGTTTTTTCCTGACTTTTTAATGATTGCCATTCTAACTGGTGTGAGATGATATCTCATTGTGGTTTTGATTTGCATTTCTCTGATGGTCAGTGATGATGAGCATTTTTTCATGTGTCTGTTGGCTGTATGAATGTCTCCTTTTGAGAAATGTCTGTTCATATCGTTTGCCCACTTTTTGTTGTGGCTGTTTGTTTTTTTCTTCTAAATTTGTTTGAGTTCTTTGTAGGTTCTGGATATCAGCCCTTTGTCAGATGAGTAGATTGCAAAAATTTTCTCCCATTCTGTAGGTGGCCTGTTGTCTCTGATGGTAGTTTCTTTTGCTGTGCAGAAACTCTTTAGTTTAATGATATCCCATTTGTCAATTTTGGCTTTTACTGCCGTTGCTTTTGGTGTTTTAGACATGAAGTCCTTGCACATGCCTATGTCCTGAATGGTACTACCTAGGTTTTCTTCTAGGGTTTTTATGGTATTAGGTCTAACATTTAAGTCCCTAATTCATCTTGAATTAATTTTCATATAAGGAGTAAAGAAATGATCCAGTTTCAGCTTTCTATATTCTGTGATAATCCACTAGGATGCGTGAATTCCACTCGCACAGTTAAGCTTCTGTTTTCATCAAGCAGTATTCTGACACTCATTTAGTTGAGTCAGCTAAGGGATATTTCAGAGTGGTTTGAGGCTTATGGTGAAAACGAAAGTATCTTCAGACAGATACTGGAGATAAGATATCTGATGAGCTGCTTGGTGACATGTGTTTTCCAATCATAGAGTTATAGTTTTCTTCTCATAGAGTATTGCGGAATCCCGTTTGGAGAAAACGCTACCAGGAGACATACGAGAGTTTATTGACGGTTATAATGAAAGAGGAAATATACTCAGAAAAATACTGGAAAGAGGTTTTCTGTGAATCAGCTATGTGATAGACATGACTATTCATCTCATATAGAGAAAATTTTCTTTATATTACGCAGTTTTGAAACTGCGTCATGGACAGATTCGTGAAAGGACATTTGGGAACGCATTCAGGCATATGGTGTAAATTGAGATAGCGTCAGACAAAAACTGAGAGAAGCTTTCTGAGAAACAGCTTTGTGGTGTGTGCATTCCACTGAGGGAGTTATACCTCTTTCATCATAAGGCAGTGTTTGAACAAGGTTATTCTGAACGTGAGAAAGTGATATTTTGCAACGTTTTGAAAACTATGGTGAAAGTGAAATATCCTGAAATAAAACCCAGAAAGAAGCATTGCAAGAAAATGTTCTGTAACGTGTGCATTTATTTCAGAGAGTTAAAGCTTACACTACGTTGCCCAGTTCGGAAACTCTGTCTTTGAGGAATCCTTGAGGTGTTATTAAGAGGTGCCCCTGGGGCTTTTTGTGAGTAAGGAAATGACTTCCGATGAAAACTAGAGAGAATCTTGAGAAGCAACTGCTTCATGATGTGTGTATTCATCTCGTAGAGCTACATCATTCTTTGGGTTGAGCAATTTGAAATCACTGTTTCTGCGGAACCTGAGAAAGACCTTTTGGGAACGCTCTTAAGAATATGCTGAAAAAGAAATATCCTCCGATAGAAACCAGAAGGAAACCTTCTGTGAAACCGCTCCAGGTCATATCAAGTCCGCTCGCACAGTTAAGCTTCCATTTTTATTGAGCAGTATCCTAACACTGTTTTACGTGAGTCAGCTAAGGTATAAATAATCGGGAGTGCTTTGAGGCTAACAGTGAAAATGGAAATTTCTTCAGATAGCTACTCAAGAGGAGATGTATGAAGAAATGCATTGTGAGGTATGTATTTCCCACACAGAGGTAAAATTTTCATCTCATAGGGGTTTATGGAGCCTCATTGAAAGAAATAGCTACCAGGGACATTCAGGAGTATATTTACTGCTATGGTGGAAAAGGAAATATCCTCAGACAAAAACTGGAAAGAAACTTTCTGTTAAACTGCTTTGCAACAGACATGTCTATTCATCTCACATAGATGAAACTGCCTTTCTATTACGCAGTTTTGAAACTGCATCGTGGATGGAAGTGTGAAGGGACATTCGGGAGCACTTACAGGCTGGTGGGGAAATAGGAGATATCTTCAGATAACAATTGGAGACAAACTTTCTGAGAAACTGCTTTGTGATGTCTGCATCCCACTCAGGGAGTTATACCTCTTTTCTCATAGGCAGTGTTTAAACACTGTTCCTGTAAAGGTGAAAAAGAAATAGTTTGCATCTTATTGAAGACTCTGGCGAAAATTGAAATATCCGGAAATAAAACCCGGAAAATAGCCTTCCAGGAAACTGCTCTCTGATGTGGACATTCACTTCTGAGTGTTAAAGCTTACGCTAAGTTGCCTCTTTTGGAAAATGTGTCTTTGAGGACATTGTGAAGGGATATTAAGTGACACCCGGAGGCTTGTGCTGAGAAACGAAACATCTTCCGATGAAAACTGGAGAGAAACTTTCGGAGCAACTGCTTTGTGATGTGTGTTTTCATCTCATAGGGTGAAATTGTTCTTTGGATTGAGCAGTTTGAAATCGCTGTTTCTGTGATACATGAAAAAGGACATTTGGGAACGCTCTGAATAATATGCTGTAAAAGAAATACCATCCGGGCCAGGCGCAGTGGCTCATGCCTATAATCCCAGCACTTTGGGAGGCTGAAACGGGCGGATCACAAGGTCACGAGATTGAAACCATCCTGGCTAATGTGATGAAACCACGTCTCTACTAAAAAATACAAAAAACCACCCAAGCGAGGTGGCAGGCACCTTTAGTCCAAGCTACTCAAGAGGCTGAAGCAGAAGAATGGCATAAACTCAGGAGATGGAGCTTACACTGAGCTGAAATCTGGCCACTGAACTGCAGCCTGGGCAGCAGAGCGAGACTCCTCCCCCCAAAAAAAGAAATACCATCTGATAAACGCCAGAAGGAAACTGTCTGTGAAAGTTCTCTAGGTCACTTGAATTCAACTCGTACAGTTAAGCTTCTGTTTTCATGGAGCAGTATTCTAACAATGTTTCAGTTGAATCAGCTGAGGTATACTCGGGAGTGATTTGAGGCTTCCGGTGAAAATGGAAATATCTTTAGATAGATACTGGGGGAAGATTTCCGAGGAGCATCCTTGTGACGTGTGCATTCTACTCACAGAGATATATTTCTCTTCTCAAGGATGAATGGGAAATCCCGTTTGGAGAAAAAGTGACCAGGGACAGCCGGGAGTATATGAAAGGCTGTGGTGAAAAAGAAACTATCCTCAGACAAAACCTGGAAAGAAGCTTTCTGTGAAACAGCTTTGTGATAGATATGTCTATTCATTTCACATGGATAAAACTTTCTTTCTATTATGCAGTTTTGAAAGTGTGCCATGGACGGATTTGTGAAGGGACATTCTCCAGCACATTCAGGCGTATGGTGAAATGGGAGTTATCTTCAGGTACAAACTGGAGAGAAGCTGTCTCAGAAAGTGATTTGAGATATGTGCATTCCACTCAGGGATTTATTCCTCTTTTCTCTTAAGGCAGTGTTTGAACACTGTTGCTGTAAACCTGAAAAAGTGACATTTTGCAGCCCGTTGAAGACTGTGGTGAAAAGTGAAATATCCTGAAATAAAACCCAGAAAAAAGGATTCCAGGACACTGAGCTGTGACATGTGCATTCATTTCAGAAGTTAAAGTTTGCACTACGCTGCCCCGTTTGGAAACTCTGTCTTTGAACAATCTGTGAAGGGATATTAAGTGGCGCCCGGAGTCTTGTGGTGAGAAATGAAATGCATTCCGATGAAAACTGGACAGAATCTTTCAGAGTAACTGCTTTGCAATGTGTTTATGCATTTCAAAGAATTAAATCATTCTTTAGATTGAGCAGTTTGAACTCACTATTTCTGTGGAAACTGAGAAAGGACATTTGGGAACGCTCTTAACAATATGCTGAAAAGAAATACCCTGCGATAAAAAGCAGAAAAAAACTTTCTGTGAAACTGCTCTTTGTCACGTGAAGTCCACTCGCACATTTAAGTTTCGGTTTTCATTGGGCAGTATTCTAACACTGTTTTTGTTTACTCTGTGAAGTGATACGCTGAACGCTCTGAGGCTTTCGGTGAAAAAGGAAACAACTTCAGATACATAGCAGAGAGGAGATTTCTGAGGAGCTCTTTTGTGACATGTGCATTCCACTCACAGGGTTATCCTTTTTGTCTCCTAGAAGTTTGAGGAATCCCGTTTGGAGAAAGATCTACAAGGGGACATTCAGGAATACAGGGACTGCTATGGTGAAAAATGAAATGTTATTAGACAATAACTGGAAAGAAGTTTTCTGAAACTGCGTTGTGGTATATATGTCTATTCACCTATCATAGAATAAACTTTTTTCCATTATGCAGTTTGAAACCATGTAATGGATGGAAACGCGAAGGGACATTAGGGAGAACATTCAGTCCTGTGGTGAAATAGGTGATATCTTCACACAAAAAGTGAAGAGAAGCTTTCTGAAAAACTGCTTTGTAATGTGTGCATTCCACTAAGGGAATTATCCCTCTTTTCTCATGAGGCACTTTTTGAGCACTGTTCCTGTCAAACTGAAAAAGGGATGTTTTGCAGCGAATTGAAGAATTTGGTGAAATGTGAAATATCCTGAATTAAAACCAGGAAAGAAGAGTTCTAAGAAACACCTCTCTGATGTGTCTATTGGTTTCAGAGTGTTAAATCTTACACTACATAGCCCAGTTTGGAAGCTCTGTCTTTGAGGAATTTGTGAAGGGATATTAAGTGCTTCCTCTGGGCTTGTGGTGAGAAAGGAAACATCTTCCGATGAAAAGTGCGGAGAAGTTTTCAGAGCAACTGCTTTGTGATGAGGATAATCATCTCGTAGATTTAAATCATTGTTTGGATTGAGCAGTTTGATATCTCTGTTTCTGTGGAACCTGAGCAAGGACATTTGGGAATGCTCTCAAGAATATGTGGAAAAGAAACACCCTCCAATAAAAAAGAAGGAAACACTCTCTGATACTGCTCCAGGTCAACTGAATTCCACTCGCAGAGTTAAGCTTCCGTTTTGATTGAGCAGTATTCTAACACTCTTTTCAGTGAGTCAGCAAAGGGTACATGGGAGTGTGTTGAGGCTTACGGTGAAAACGAAAATATCTTCAGGCAGATACTGAAGAGAAGGTATCTAAGGAGCTGCTTTGTGACTTGTGAATTCTAATCATAGAGTTATAGTTTTCTTCTCATTGAGTATTGCGGAATCCCATTTGGAGAAAATGCTGCAGGGGACATTCAAGAGTGTATGGATGGCTATGGTTTAAAAGGAAATATACTCAGAAAAAACCCGAAAGAAGCTTTCTGTGAAACTGCTGCGTTAGATATGTCTATTCATCTCACATCGAGAAAATTTTCTGTATATTAAGCAGTTTTGAAACTGTGTTATGGACAGATTCACGAAGGGACATTTGGGAGCACATTCAGGCATACGGCGTAAAACGAGATATCATCAGATAAAAACTGGATATAAGCGTTCTGAGAAACTGCTTTCTGGTGGGTGCATTCCACTGAGGGAGTTATACCTCTTTCTTATACCCACATGACACCAGAGATGTTCCAAACACCATTGCATGAAATTGCTCTTAGCATAAAACTTCTGTGTATGGGAGGAATTGGCCAATTTCTGGCCAAAGCAATTGAACCTCTCCCTCTGGATGCTGTGATTGAAGCAGAACACCCTCTTAGAGAGCTTGATGCATTAGATGCCAATGATGAGATCACTCGCTAAACTCCCCATTGAGCCTCATTTTGGGAAAATGATGATAATGGGGTGTATTTTCTATGTGGGAGATGCTGTCTTACCATTGCTGCTGCTACCTGCTTTCCAGAGTCTTTCATCAATGAAGGAAAGTGGCTGGGCTATATCCATCGAAATTTTGCTGGAAACATATTTTCTGATCACGTAGCCCTTTTATCAGTATTCCAAGCCTGGGATGATGCTAGAATGGGTGGAGAAGAAGCAGACATACGTTTTTGTGAGCACAAAAGACTTAATATGGCCACACTAAGAATGACATGGGAAGCCAAAGTTCAACTCAAAGTGATTTTGATTAATTCTGGGTTTCCAGAAGATTGTTTGTTGACACAAGTGTTTACTAACACTGGACCAGATAATAATTTGGATGTTGTTATCTCCCTCCTGGCCTTTGGTGTGTACCCCAATGTATGCTATCATAAGGAAAAGAGAAAGATTCTCACCACTGAAGGACGTAATGCACTTATCCACAAATCATCTGTTAATTGTCCTTTTAGTGGCCAAGACATGAAGTACCCATCTCCCTTCTTTGTATTTGGTGAAAAGATTCGAACTCGAGCCATCTCTGCTAAAGGCAAGACTTTAGTCACACCTCTGCAGTTGCTTCTGTTTGCCTCCAAGAAAGTCCAATCTGATGGGCAGATTGTACTTGTAGATGACTGGATTAAACTACAAATATCTCATGAAGCTGCTGCCTGTATCACCGGTCTCCGGGCAGCCATGGAGGCTCTGGTTGTTGAAGTAACCAAACAACCTGCTATCATCAGCCAGTTGGACCCTGTAAATGAACATATGCTGAACATGATCCGTCAAATCTCTAGACCCTCAGCTGCTGGTATCAACCTTATGATTGACAGTACACAGTATGGAGATGATCCACGTCCTCCCAAGATGGCCCGATATGACAATGGAAGTGGATATAGAAGCGGAGGTTCTAGTTACAGTGGTGGAGGCTATGGCGGTGGCTATACCAGTGGAGGATATGGTGGTGGAGGCTATGGTAGTGGAGGCTATGGTGGCAACCCCAACTCCTTTTGGGCAGGACATGGCGCAGGTGTTGGTGGAGGCTATAGAGGAGTTACCCGAGGTGGCTTTAGAGGCAACTCTGGAGGAGACTACAGAGGGCCTAGTGGAGGCTACAGAGGATCTGGTGGATTCCAGTGAGGAGGTGGTAGGGGGGCCTATGGAGCTGGTTACTTTGGACAGGGGAGAGGAGATGGTGGCTATTAAATCTTGGTTATGTCAGTTTCTGTGTGTAGACAGTAAGGAAAAAAAGGCATGCTATGTGTTACGTGTTTTTTCCAATATGTTTATTTGCCAACAAAATGTAAATGCATTTTCACCCATTCTGTTGTTCATTGTAGTTAAAGGAAACCAAGCCTATAGATGCATTAGTGATTTTGTTTATATTATGTAAAATATAATGATCTATCTTTAAAATACCACAGTTTGTATTTTTTTCTTTAAGGAGTAAAGATTTGCCTTTAAATAACATGATATTTTCCCAGCTTTCGTTTAATACAGTAGAAAAGAAAGTATTACACCGAAAATAAATAAATAAATAAATAAATAGAAAGTGAAAAAGTCATATTTTCCAGTGATTTGAAAACTATTCAGAAAACTGAAATATCTTGAAATAAAACCCAGAAAAAAGCATTTCAAGACAATGCTCTCTAACGTGTGCGTTCATTTCAGAGTGTTAAATTTTATACTACATTGTCCAGTTTGGAAGCTCTGTCTTTGAGGAATCTTTGAGGTGTTATTAAGAGGCGCCCCGGGCTTGTGGTGACTAAGGACACGATTTCCAATGATAACTAGAGAGAAGCTTTCGAAGCAGCTGCTTTGTGATGTGTGTATTCATCTCATAGCGTTACATCATTCTTTGGATTGAGCAGTTTGAAATCAATGTTTCTGTGGAAACTGAAAAAGAACATTTAGGAATGCTCCTAAGAATATGCTGAAAAAGAAATATCCTCCGATAGAAAGCAGAAGGAAACATTCTGTGAATCCGCTCATGTTCATATAAAGTCCACTAGCACAGTTAAGCTTCCATTTTCATAGAGCAGTATCCTAACACTGTTTTACGTGAGTTAGCTAAGGGGTAATCGGGAGCGCTTTGAGGCTAATGGTGAAAACGGAAATATCTTCAGATATATACTCGAGAGGAGATTGATGAAGAAATGCTTTGTGACGTATGAATTGCCCACACAGCGTTAAACTTTTCTTCTCATAGTGGTTCATGGAATCCCGTTGGGGGAAAGAGCTCCGGGGGACATTCAGGAGTATATATACTGCTATGGTGGAAAAGAAAATATCCTCAGACAACAACTGTAAAGAAACTTTCTGTGAAAGTGCTTTGTGATAGATATGTCTATTCCTCTCACAGAGATGAAACTGTCTTTCTATTATGCAGTTTTGTAACTGCATCATGAACGGATTCGTGAAGGGACATTCGGGAGCACATACAGGCTCGTGGGGAAACAGGAGATATCTTCAGATAACAATTGGAGAGAAACTTTCTGAGAAAGTGCTTTGTCATGTCTGCACTCCACTCAGGGAGTTGTACCTCTTTTCTCACAAGGCGGTGTTTGAACTTTATACCTGTAAATGTGAAAAAGAGGTATTTTGCAGCATATTGAAACTATGGCAAAAACTGAAATATCCGGAAATAAATCCCAGAAAAAACGTTAAAAGATATTGCTCTCTGACGTGTGCATTCATTTCAGAGTGTTAAAACTTACACTAAGTCGCCCAGTTTGGAAACTCTGACTTTGAGGAAATTGTGAAGGGATATTAAGTGACACAGAGAGGCTTGTTGTGAGAATAGAAACGTCTTCCGATGAAAACTGGAGAGAAACTTTCTTAGCAACTGCTTTGTGATATCTTTATTCATCTCATACAGTTAAATCCTTCTTTCAATTGAGCAGTTATAAATCACTGTTTCTGTGATACCTGAGAAAGGACATTTGGGAACGCTCTTAATAATATGCTGAAAAGGAAATACCATCCGATAAATGTCAGAAGGAAACTCTCTGTGGAACTTCTCTAGGTCGTTGGAATTCCACTCGCACAGTTAAGCTTCTGTTTTCATTGAGCAGTGTTCTAACAATGTTTTAGGTTAATCAGATAAGGGATACTCGGGAGCGATTTCAGGCTTCCGGTGAATACGGAAATATCTTTAGATAGATACTGGAGGAAGATTTCTGAGGATTGGCCTTGTGATGTGTGCATTCTACTCACAGATATATATATTTTTTCTCATAGGGGAATGGGAAATCCTGCTTGGAGAAAAAGCGACCAGGGGATATGCGGGTGTATATGAAAGGCTATGATGGAAAAGGAACTATCCTCAGACAGAAACTGGAAAGAAGCTTTCTGTGAAACTGCTTAGTGATAGATATGTCCATTCATTTCACATAGATACAACTTTCTTTCCATTACGCAGTTTTGAAAGTGTGCCGTGGACGGATTCCTGAAGGGACGTTCGCCAGGATATTCAGGCATGCGGTGAAAGGGAGTTATCTTCAGATAAAAGCTGGAGAGAAGCTGTCTGAGAAAGTGCTTTGAGATGTGTGCATTCCACTCAGGGTTTTTTACCTCTTTTCTCAAAAGGCAGTGTTTGACACTGTTCCTGTGAAACTGAGACTGTGATATTTTGCGCGCATTGAAGATTATGGTGAAAAGTGAAATATCCTGACATAAAACCCAGAAAGAGGTATTCCACAAAACTGTGCTCTGACGTGTGCGTTCATTTCAGAGAGATAAAGTTTACCGTACGTTGTCCCGTTTAGAAGCTCTGTCTTTGAAGAATATGTGAAGGGATATTAAGTGGCGCCCGGAGTCTTGTGGTGATAAATGAAACAACTTCCGATGAAAACTGGACAGAATCTTTGGGAGTAACTGCTTTGTAATGTGTATATGCATTTCAAAGAATTAAATCATTCTTTGAATTGAGCAGTTTGAACTCACTATTTCTGTGAAACCTGAGAAAGGACATTTGGGAATGCTCTCAATAATATGTTAAAAAAAATACCTTCTGATAAAAAACAGAAGAAAACTTTCTGTGAAACTCCTCTTTGTCACTTGAAGTCCACTCGCACAGTTAAGCTCGGTTTTCATTGGCAGTATTCTAACACTGTTTTTGTTTACTCTGTGAAGTGATATGCTGGAATGCTCTGAGGCTTCCAGAGAAAAAGGAAACATCTTCAGATACATAGTGCAGAGAAGATTTCCGAGGAGCTGCTTTGTGACATGTGCATTCCACTCACAGGGTTATACTTCTTTTCTCCTAGAAGATTGGGGAATCCTGTTTGGAGAAAAAGCTACAATGGGAAATTCGAGAACATATAGACTGCTGTGGTGGAAAAGGAAATATCATCAGAATAAAACTGGAAAGAAGCTTTCTGCAAAACTGCGTTGTGATAGATATAACTATTCACCTCCCATAGATAAATCTTTTTTCTGTTGTGCAGTTTTGAAACTTCGTAATGGACGGAAAAGTGAAGGGGCATTACGGAGCACATTCAGGCCTGTGGGGAAATAGGAGATATCTTCACATAAAAACTGGAGAGAAGACTTTTGAGAAACTGCTTTGTGATGGGTGCATCCCACACAGGAAATTATGCCTCTTTTCTCATGAGGCAGTTTTTGAACACTGTTCCTGGAAAACTGAAAACGGCATATTTTGCAGTGAATTGAAGCCTTTGGCAAAATGTGAAATATCCTGAATTAAAACCAGGAATGGAGTATTCTAAGAAACTCCTCTCTGAAGTGTGCATTCTTTTCAAAGAGGTAAAGTTTACACTACGTTGCCCAGTTTGGATGCTCTGTTTATGCGGAATTTGCAAAGTGATATTACGTGGTTCCCCTGGGCTTGAGGTGAGAAAGGAAATGTCTTCCGATGAGAACTGCAGAGAAGTTTTCAGAGCAACTGATTTGCGATGTGTGTAATCATCTCATGGAGTTAAATCATTCTTCGGATTGAGCATTTTGATATCTCTGCTTCTGTGGAAACTGAGCAAGGAAAATTGGGAACTCTCTCAAGAATATGTGAAAAAGAAATATCCTCCAATAAAAAAGAGAAGGAAACACTCTGTGATACTGCTCTAAATCACGGGAATTCCACTCGCACAGTTAAGCTTCTGTTTTCATTGAGCAGTATTCTAACACTCTATAGGTGAGTCAGCTAAGGGATACTTGGGAGCAATTTGAGGGTTACGGTGAAAACGAAAATATCTTCAGACAGATACTGGAGAGAAGATATCTGAGGAGCTGCTTTGTGACGTGTGAATTCCAGTCATAGAGTTACAGTTTTCTTTTCATAGAGTATTGCGGAATCCCATTTGGAGAAACCACTACAGGGGACATTCGAGAGTATATGGACGGCTATGCTGAAAAAGGAAATATACTCAGAAAAAAACTGGAAAGAAGTTTACTGTGAAACTGCTATGTGATAGATATGTCTATTCATCTCACATAGAGAAAAATTTCTGTGTATTACCCAGTTCTGAAACTGCGTCATGAAGAAATTCGTGAAGGGACATTTGGGAGCACATTCAGGTATACGGTGTAAAAGGAGCTATCGTCGGACAAAAACTGGAGAGAAGCTTTCTGAGAAACTGCTTTGTGGTGTGTGCATTCCACTGAGGGATTTATACTGCTTTAATCATAAGGCAGTGTTTGAACAAGGTTCTTCTAAAAGTGAAAAAGTGATACTTGCAGTGCATTGAAACCTATCACGAAAAGTGAAGTATCCTGAACTAAAACCCAGAAAGAAGCATTCCAAGAAAATTCTCTCTGACGTGTGCATTCATTTCAGATAGTTAAAGTTTACACTACATGCCCACTTTGGAAAATCTGTCTTTGAGGGATCTTTGAGGTGTTATTAAGAGGTGCCCCTGGGCTTGTGGTGAGTAAGGAAACGACTTCTGATGAAAACTGGAGAGAAGCTTGTGGACCAACTGCTTTGTGATGTGTGCATTCATCTCTTAAAGTTACATCATTCTGTGGGTTGAGCAGTTTGAAATCACTGTTTCTGTGGAACCTGAGAAGGAACATTTGGGAACGCTCATAAGAATATGCTGAAAAATAAATATCCTCCAATAGAAACCAGAAGAAAACATTCTGTGAAACTGCTCCAGGTCATATCAAGTCCACACGCACAGTTAATCTTACGTTTTCATTGAGCAGTATCCTAACACTGTTTTATGTGAGTCAGCTAAGGGATAATCAGGAACGCTTTGAGGCTAACAGTGAAAACGGAAATATCTTCAGATAGATACTCGAGAGGAGATTGATGAAGAAATGCTTTGTGACCTATGCATTTCCCACACAGAGTTAAAGTTTTCTTCTCTTAGGTGTTTATGGAATCCCGTTGGGAGAAATAGCTGCCGGGGTCATTCAGGAGTTTATTTGCTGCTATGGTGGGAAATGAAATATTCTCACACAAAAACTGGAAAGAAAATTTCTGCAAAACTGCTTTCTGACAGACATATCTATTCATCTCACATAGATGAAAATGTCTTTCTATGACGCAATTATGAAAATGCATCATGGACGGATTCGCGAAGGGACATTCAGGAGCACATACTGGCTGGTGGGGAAATAGGAGAAATCCTCAGATAAAAATTGGAGAGAAACTTTCTGAGAAACTGCTTTGGTATGTATGCATTCCACTCAGGGAGTTATAATTCTTTCCTCAAAAGGCAGTGTTTGAACACCGTTCCTGTAAAAGTGAAAAAGTGATATTTTGCAGCATATTGAAGACTCTGGCGAAAACTGAAATATCTGGAAATGAAACCCAGAAAAAAGCGTTCCAAGAAACTGCTCTCTGACGTGTACATTCATTTCAGAGTGTTAAAGCTTACCCTAAGTTGCCCAGTTTGAAAGATCAGTTTTTCAGGATATTGTGAAGCGATATTAAGTGACACCTGGAGGATTGTGGTGAGAAAGGAAGCGTCTTCCGATGAAAACTGGAGAAAAACTCTCTGAGCAAATGCTTTGTGATGTGTGTATTCATCTCACAGAGTGAAATCGTTGTTTGGATTGAGCAGTTTTAAATCGCTGTTGTTGCAGACATTTGGGAACGCTCTTAATAATATGCTGAAAAAGAAGTACCATCCTATAAACGCCAGAGGGAAACTGTCAGTGAAACTTCTCTAGGTTGCTTAAATTCGACTCGCACAGTTAAGCTTCTGTTTTCATTGAGCAGTATTCTAACAATGTTTTAGTTTAATCAGCTAGGGCATACTCGGGAGTGATTTGAGGTTCCGGTGAAAAATGGGAATATCTTTAGATAGATACTGGAGGAATATTTCCGTGGAGTGGCCTTGAGATGTCTGCATTCTACTCACAGAGATATGCTTTCCTTATCATAGAGGAATGGGTATCCCATTTGGAAAAGAAATGATCAGGGAACATTTGGGAGTATATGAAAGGCTATGGTGAAAAAGGAACTATCCTCAGACAAGAACTGGAAAGAAGCTTTCTGTGAAACTGCTTTGTGATAGATATGTCTATTCATTTCATATGGATAAAACTTTCTTCCAATTACGCAGTTTTGAAACTGCGTCATGGACGGATTCAAGAAGGGACGTTTGGCAGGACATTCAGGAGTACGGTGAAAGGAGAGTTATCTTCATATAAAAACTCGGGAGAAGCTGTCTGAGAAAGTGCTTTGAGATGTGTACATTCCACTCAGGGATTTATACCTCCTTTCTCATAAGGCAGTGTTTGAACACTGTTCCTGTAAAACTGAAAATGTGACATTTTGCAGCACTTTGAAGACTATGGCAAAAAGTGAAATATCCTGAAATAAAACCCAGAAAGAAGGATTCCAAGAAACTACCCTCTGACATGTGCATTCATTTCAGACAGTTGAAGTTTACACTATGTGGCCCCGTTTTGAAGCTCTGTCTTTGAGGAATCTGTGAAGGGATATTAAGTGGCGTCCAGAGGTTTGTGGTGAGAAACACCTTCCGATGAAAAGTAGACAGAATCTTTGGGAGTAATTGCTTTTTAATGTGTGTATGCATTTCAAAGAATTAAATCATTCTTTGTATTGAGCAGTTTTAACTCACTATTTCTGTGGAACCTGAGAAAGGACATTTGGGAATGCTCTTAAGAATATCCTGAAAAAGAAATACCCTTCAATAAAAAAAACAGAATAAAACTTTCTGTGAAACTGCTCTTTGTCTCGTGAACTGAGCTTGTGCAATTAAGCCTCGGTTTTCATTGGGCAGTATTCTAACACTGTTTTTGTTTACTCTGTGAAGTGATATGCTGGAACGCTCTGAGACTTTCGGTGAAAAAGGAAACATCTTCAGATACATAGTGCAGAGAAGATTTCCGAGGAGCTGGTTTGTGACATGTGCACTCCACTCACAGGGTTATACTTCTTTTCTCCTAGAAGCTTGGGGAATCTTGTTTGCAGAAAAAGCTACAAGGGGACATTCGAGAACATATAGACTGCTACGGTGGAAAAGGAAATATCATCAGACTAAAACTGGAAAGAAGGTTTCTGTGAAACTGCGTTGTGGTAGATATATCTACTCACCTCCCATAGATAAAACTTTTTTCTATTGCGCAGTTTGGAAACTGCATAATGGACAGTAAAGTGAAGGGACATTAGGGAGCACATTCAGGCCTGTGGGGAAATAGGAGATATCTTCACATAAAAACTGGAGAGAAGAACTCTGAGAAACTACTTTGTGATGTGTTCATTCCACAAAGGGAATTATACCTCTTTTCTCATGAGGAAGTTTTTGAACACTGTTCCTGGAAAACTGAAAAAGGGATATTTTGCAGCCAATTGAAGACTTCGGCGAAATGTGAAATATCCTGAATTAAAACCAGAAAAGGAGGGTTCTAAGAAACTCATCACTGACGTGTGCATTCATTTCAGAGAGGTAAAACTTACACTATGTTGCCAGTTTGGAAGCTCTGTCTTTGATGAATTTGAGAAGGGACATTAAGTGGTTCCCCTGGGCTTGTTGAGAGATAGGAAATATATTCCGAGGAAAACTACAGAGAAGTTTTCAGAGCAACTGCTTTGTGATGTGTGCAATCATCCCTTAGAGTTAAATCATTCTTTGGAATGAACATTTTGATATCTCTGTTTCTGTGGAACCTGAGCAAGGACATTTGGGAACGCTCTCAAGAATATGTGAAAAAGAAAAACCATCCAAAAAATAATGAGAAGGAAACATTCTGTGATACTGCTCTAAGTCACGTGAATTCCGCTATCACAGTTAAGCTTCTGTTTTCCTTCAGCAGTATTCTGACACTGTTTCAGGTGGTCAGCTAAGGGATACTCGGGAGCACTTTTAGGATTACGGTGAAAACGAAAACATCCTCAGAGAGATACTGGAGAGAAGATATCTCAGAAGATGTTCTATGATGTATGAATTCCACTCACAGAGTTATAGTTTTCTTCTCATAGAGTATTGCAGAACCCGTTTGTAGAGAACACTACAGGGGATATTTGAGAGTATATGGACAGCTATCGTGAAAGAGGAAATGTACTCAGGAAAAAGTGAGAAAGATACTTTCTGTGAAACTGCTATGTGATAGATATGTCCATTCATCTCACATAGAGAAAATTTTCTTTATATTGCACAGTTTTGAAACTGCATCATGGACAGATTTGCGAAGGGACATTTCGGAGCACATTCAGGCATACAGTGTAAAAGGAGATATCCTCAGACAAAAACTGGAGAGAAGCTTTCTGAGAAACTGCTGTGTGGTGTGTGCATTTCACTGAGGGAGTTATACCTCTTTCATCATAAAGCAGTGTTTGAATGAGGTTCTTCTGAAAGTGCAAAAGTGATTTTTTCCAATGCGTTGAAAACTCTTGCAAAAAGTGAAAAATCCTGAAATACAATTACAAAGCAGCGTTCCAAGAAAATGCTCTCTAACGTGTGCATTCATTTCAGAGAGTTAAAGCTTATGCCACATTGCCCAGTTTGGAAACTCTGTCTTTGAGGAATCTTTGAGGTGTTATAAAGAGGCGCCCCTGGGCTTGTGGTGAGTAATGAAATGACTAGCAATGAAAACTGGAGAGAAGCTTGCGGAGCAACTGCTTTGTGATGTTTGTATTCACCTCGTAGATTTACATCATTCTTTGGGTTTAGCAGTTTGAAATCACTGTTTCTGGGGAACCTGAGAAAGAGCACTTGGGAACGCTCTTAAGAATATGCTGAAAAAGAAATATCCTCCGATAGAAACCAGAAGGAAATATTCTGTGAAACAGCTCAAGGTCCTATCAAGTACAATCACACATTTAAGCTTCAGTTTTCATTGATCATTATCCTAACACTGTTTTATGTGTGTCAGCTAGGGATAATCGGGAGCGATTTGAGGCTAATGGTGAACACGGAAATATCTTCAGATAAATACTCGAGAGGAGATGTATGAAGAAATGCTTTGTAACGCCTGCATTTCCTACACAGAGTTAAACTTTTCTTCTCATAGGATTTTATGGAATCCCATTGGGAGAAAGAGCTACCGGGGACATTCAGGAGTATATTTACTGCTATGGTGTAAAAGGAAATATCCTCAGACAAACACTGGAAAGAAACTTTCTGTGAAGCAGCTTTGTGACTGATATGTCTATTAATCTCACATAGATGAAACTGTCTTTCCATTACGCCGTTTTGAAACTGCATCATGGATGGATTTGCGAAGGGACATTCTGGAGCACAACACGCTCGCAGGGAAACAGGAGATATCTTCAGATAACACTTGGAGAGAAACTTTCTGAGAAACTGCTTTGTGATGTCTGCATACCACTCAGGGAGTTATACCTCTTTTCTCACAAGTCAGCGTTTGAACACTGTTCTTGTAAACGGGAAAAACAGATATTTTGCAGCATATGGAAGACTATAGCAAAAATTGAAATATCCGGTAAAATACCAGAAAAAATCGTTCCACGATAATGCTGTCTGACGTGTACATTCACTTAAGAGTGTTAAGCTGATTCTAAGTCGCCCAGTTTGGAAATTATGTCTTTGAGGAAATTGTGAAAGGATATTAAGTGACACCCGGAGGCCTGTGGTGAGAAAGGAAACGTCTTCCAGTGAAAATTTGAGAGAAATTTTCTGAGCAACTGCTTTGTGAAGTGTGTATTAATCTCATAGAGTAAATCATTCTTTGGATTGAGCAGTTTTACATAGCTGTTTCTGTGATACCTGGGAAAGGACATTTGGGAACCCTCTTAATAACATGCTGAAAAGAAATGCCATCCAATAAACGCCAGAAGAAAACTGTGAAACTTCTCTAAGTCACTTGAATTCCACTCACACAGTTAAGCTTCTGTTTTCATTGAGCAGTATATTAGCAATGTTTTAGGTTAGTCAGTTAAGGGACACACGAGTGTGATTTGACGTTTCTGGTGAAATCAGAAATATGTTTAGATAGATACTGGAGGAAGATTTCCGAGGAGTGGCCTTGTGACATGTGCATTCTACCCACAGAGATATACTTTCCTTCTCATAGAGGAATGGGAAATCCCGTTTGGAGAAAAAGCGACCAGGGAACATTCGGGATTATATGAAAGGCTATGGTGAAAAAAGAACTATCCTCAGACAAATACTGGAAATCAGCTTTCTGTGAAACTGTGTTGTGGAAATATGTCTACTCACTTACCATAGTGAAAACTTTTTTCTATTACGCATTTTGTCAGTAGAATTGAAGACTACTTTTTGTCCTCTTCTGGCTCTGGGTTTTATTAACCGTTTTGGAATGATTATTTTAACTGGGTTAGAGAAAGTACACACAGAGTTGAACACATGCACATACATATGCAAAATGCAAAGTTGTAATTTTGATGTGTTTTGATTTTAAATATAGATTTGCTATAACAAAAACTACATTAAAAAAAAAGAGAGACTGCATAATGGACTGAAATGTGAAGGGATATTCAGGAGCAAATTCTGGCCTTTGGGGAAATAGGAGACATGTTCACATAAAAACTGGAGAGATTCACTCTGAGAAACTGCTTTGTGATGTATGCATTCCACTTAGGGAATTATACCTGTTTTCTCATTAGGCACCTTTTGAATACTGTTCCTGTAAAAATGAAAAATGTCTATTTTGCAGCGATTTGAAGCCTTTGGCAAAATGTGAAAATTCCTGAATTAAAACAAGGAAAGGAGCATTTTAAGAAACTCATCTCTGAGGTGTGCATTCATCTCAGAGAGTTAAAGCTTACAATACGTTGCCTGGTTTGGAAGCTCTTTCTTTGAGGAATTTTTGAAGGGCTATTAAGTGGTTCCCCTGGGCTTGTGGTGAGAAAGGAAACATCTTCCTATGAAAAGTGCAGAGAAGTTTTCAGAGCAACTGCTTTGTGATGTGCATAATCATCTCGTAGGGTTAAATCATTGTTTGGATTGAGCAGTTTGATATCTCTGTTTCTGTGGAACCTGAGCAAGGACATTTGAGAACGCTCTCAAGAATATGTGAAAAAGAAACACCCTCCAAATAAAAAAGAGAAGGTAACACTCTGTGATACTCCTGCTGGTCATGTGATTTCCACTCACAGAGTTAAGCTTCTGTTTTCATTGAGCAGTACTCTAACACTCTTTTAGTTGAGTTAGCGAAGGGATACATGGGAGTGCTTTGAGGCTTATAGTAAAAACGAAAATATCTTCAGGCAGATACTGAAGAGAAGATATCTTAGGAGCTGCTTAGTGACCTGTGAATTCTATTCATAGAGTTACAGTTTTCTACTCATTGAGTATTGCGGAATCCAATTTGGACAAAATGCTGCACGGGACATTCGAGAGTATATGGATGGCTATGGTGTAAAAGGAAAAACACTCAGATAAAAACTGGAAAGAAGCTTTGTGTGAAAATCCTATGTGATAGTTATGTCTATTCATCTCACATAGAGAAAATTTTCTTTATATTACGCAGTTTGAAACTGCATCATGGACAGACTTGTGAAGGGATATTGAGGACATACCTCTTTGCTCACAAGGTAGTGTTTGAACACTATTTCCATAAAAGTGAAAAAGAGATATTTTGCAGCGTATTGAAGACTATGTCGAAAATTGAAATATCCAGAGATAAAACCCAGAAAAAAGCATTCCAAGAAACTGCTCTCTGACGTGTACATTCATTTCAGCGTGTTAAAGCTGACACTACGTCGCCCAGTTTGGAAACTCTGTCTTTGAGAAAAGTGTGAAGGGATATTAGTGACACACGGAGGCTTGTGGTAAGAAAGGAAACACCTTCTGATGAAAACTGGACAGTATCTTTCAGAGTAACTGTTTTGTAATGTCTGCATGCATCTCATAGAATTAAATCAATTTTTGGATTCAGCAGTTTGAACTCACAATTTCTGAGGAACCTGAGAAAGGACATTTGGGAACACTCTTAAGAATATGCTGAAAAATAAATACCCTCTGATAAAAAACAGAAGAAAACTTTCTGTGAAACTGCTCTTTGTCACAGGAAGTCCACTCGCAAAATTAAGCCTTGGTTTTCATTGAGCAGTATTCTAACAATATTTTAGGTGAGTCAGTGAAGGGATACTCGGGAGCACTCTGAGGCTTTTGTTGAAAAAGGAAACAACCTCAGATACATACTGGAGAGAAGTTTTCCGAGGAGTTGCTTTGTGACATGTGCATTCCACTCACAGGTTTATACTTCTTTTCGCCTGGAAGATTGGGAAATCCCGTTTGGAGAAAAAGCTACAAGGGGACATTCGAGATTACATGGATGGCTATGGAGAAAAAAAATATATACTCAGAAAAAAAATTGAAAGAAGTTTTCTGTGAAACTGATATGTGATAGAGATGTCTACTTATCTCACATAGAGAAATTTTTTTTTATATTATGCAGTTTTTGTCATCAGACAAAAACTGGAGGGGAGCTTTCTGAGAAACTGCTTTGTGGTGCGTGTATTCCACTGAGGGAGTTATACCTCGTTCATCATAAGGCAGTGTTTGAACGAGGTTCTTCTGAACGTGCAAAAGTGATATTTTCCAACGCGTTGAAAACTATTGAGAAAAGTGAAATATACTGAAATAAAACCCAGAAAGAAGCATTCCAAGAAAATGTTCTCTAACTTGTGCATTAATGTCAGAGAGTTAAGGGTTACACTACATTGCCCAGTTTGGAAGCTCTCTCTTTGAGGAATCTTTGACGTGTTATTAAGAGGCGCCCCTGGGCTTGTGGTAAGTAAGGAAATGACTTCTGATGAAAACTGGAGAGAAGGTTTCGGAGCAGCTACTTTGTGATGTGTGTATTCATCTCGTAGAGTTACATCATTCTTTGGGTTGAGCAGTTTGAAATCACTGTTTCTGGGAAACCTGAGAAAGAATATTTGGGAACGCACCTAAGAATATGGTGAAAAAGAAATACCCTCCGATAGAAACAAGAAGGAAACCTTTTGTGAAACTGCTCCAGGTCATATCAACTCCACTCGCACAGTTAAGCTTCTGTTTTCATTGAGCAGTCTCCTAACACTGTTTTACGTGAGTCAGCTGATGGATAATCGAGAGCACATTGAGGCTAATGGTGAAAACGGAAATATCTTCAGATAGATAGTCGAGAGGAGATGGATGAAGAAATGCTTTGTGACGTATGCATTTCCCACACAGAGTTAACTTTTCTTCTCATACGGGTTTATGGAATCCCATTGGGAGAAATAGCTACTGGGGACATTCAGGAGTATATTTACTGCTATGGTGGAAAAGGACATATCCTCAGACAAAAAATTGGAAAGAAACTTTCTGTGAAACTGCCTTGTGACTGATATGTCTATTGATCTCATATAGATAAAACTGTCTTTCTATTATGCAGTTTTGAAACTGCATCATGCGCAGATTCACGAAGGGACATTCAGGAGCATGTACAGGCTTGTGGGGAATAGGAGATATCTTCAGATAACAATTGATGAAAAAGTTTCTGAGAAACTGCTTTGTGATGTCTGAATTCCACTCAGGGAGTTATACCTCTTTTATCACAAGGCAGTGTTTGAATACTGTTCCTGTAAAAGTGAAAAAGACATTTTGCTGCATATTGAAGATTATGGCAAAAATTGAAATATCCGGAAATAAAACCCAGAAAAAAGCGTTCCAAGCAATGGCTCTCTGACGTGTGCTTTCATTTCAGAATGTTAAAGATGACACTAAGTCGCCTGGTTTGGAAACTCTGCTTTGAGGAATTTGTGAATGGATATTAAGTGACACTCCGAGGTTTGTGGTGAAAAAGGAAACTTCTTCCAATGAATACTGGAGAGAAACTATCGGAGCAACTACTTTGTTATGTATATATTCATCTCATAGAGTTAAATCGTTTAGATTGAGCAGTTTTAAATCGCTGTTTCTGTGATACCTGAGAAGGGACATTTGGGAACGCTCTTAATAATATGCTGTAAAAGATATACCATCCAGCTCAGGCATGGTGGCTCAAGCTTGTAATCCCAACACTTTGGGAGGGCGAAACGGGCGGATCACAAGGTAAGGAGATTGAAACCATACTGGCTAATACGGTGAAACCCCGTCTGTACTAAGAAATGCAAAAAGCCACCCAAGCGAGGTGGTGGGTGCCTGGTGTCCCAGCTACTTGGGAGGCTGAAGCATGAGAATGGAATAAACCTTGGAGGCGGAGCTTACAGTGAGCTGAGATCTGGCCACTGCACTGCAGCCTGAGCAACAGAATGAGACTTCATCCCCAAAGGAAAAAAAAAAGAAATATCATTCGATAAACACCAGAAGGAAACTGTCTGTGAAACTTCTCTAGGTCACTTGAATTCCACTTGTACAGTTAAGCTTCTGTTTCATTGAGCAGGATTCTAACAACGTCTTATTTTAATCAGCTAAGGGATATTCGGGAGCGATTTGAGGCTTCTGGTGAATACGGAAATATCTTGAGATACATACAGGAGGAAGATTTCCGAGGTGCGGCCTTGTGACATGCACATTCTACTCACAGAGATATACTTTTCTTCTCAAACAGGAATGGGAAATTGGATTTGGTGAAAAAGCAACCAGGGGACATTTGGGAGTATATGAAAGGCTATGGTGAAAAAGGATCTATCATCCGACAAAAACTGGAAAGAAGCCTTCTGTGAAACTGCTTTGTGATAGATATGTCTATTCACTTCACATGGATAAAACTTTCTTTCTATTACGCAGTTTTGAAAGTCTGCCATGGATGGATTCCCAAAGGGACATTCAGCAAGACATTCAGGCGTACGGTGAAAAGGGAGTTATCTTCGGATAAAAAGTGGAGAGAAGCTGTCTCCGAAAGTGCTTTGAGATGTGTGTATAACAGTCAGGGATTTATACCTCTTTTATCATAAGGCAGTGTTTGAACACTCTTCCTGTAAAGCAGAAAAAGTGATATTTTCAGTGCATTGAAGACTATGGCGAAAAGTCAAATATCCTGAAATAAAACCCAGAAAGAATGATTCTAATAAACTGCGCTCTGACATGTAAATTCATTTCAGAAAGCTAAAGTTTACACTATGTTACCCGTTTGGAAACTCTGTCTTTGAAGAATCTGTGAAAGGATATTAAGTGATGCCCAGAGGCTTCTGGTGAGAAAGAAACACCTTCTGATGAAAACTGGACAGAATCTTCAGGGATAACTCCTTTGTAATGTGTGTATGCATATAATAGAATTAAATCATTCTTTGGATTGAGCAGTTTGAACTCACTATTTCTGTGGAACCTGAGAAAGGACATTTGGGAATGCTGTTAAGAATATGCTGTAAAAGAAATACCTTTCTATAAAAAACAGAAGAAAACTTTCTGTGAAACTGCTCTTTGTCACGTGAAGTCCATTCACACAGTTAAGCTTCGGTTTTCATTAAGCAGTATTCTAACACTGTTTTTTTCAGTCTGTGAAGTGATACGTTGGAGTTAAATCGTTCTTTGGATTGAGTAGTTTTAAATCGCTGTTTCTGTGATACTTCAGAAAGGACATTTGGAAATGCTCTTAGTAATATGCTGAAAAAGAAATACCATCCGATAAACGACAGAAGGAAACTGTCTGTCAAACTTCTCTAAGTTGCTTGAATTCCACTCACACAGTTAAGCAACTGTTTTCATTGAGCAGTATTCCAACAATGTTTTTGGTTAAACAGCTAAGGGATACTCAGGATTGATTTGAGGGGTCTGGTGAAAACGGAAATATCTTTAGAGAGATACTGGAGGAAGATTTCCAAGGAGCGGCCTTGTGATGTGTGCATTCTACTCACAGAGATATGCTTTTCTTCTCATAAAGGAATGGGAAACTCCATTTGGAGAAAACGCGACCAGGGGACCTTGGGAAAATATGAAAGGCTATGGTGAAAAAGGAACTATCCTCAGATAAAAACAGGAAAGATGCTTTCTGTGAAACTGCTTTGTGATAGATATTTCTATTCGTTTCACATGCATAAAACTTTCTTTCTTTTTTTTTTTTTTTTATTATACTTTAAGTTCTAGGGTACATGTGCATAACGTGCAGGTTACATATGTATACATGTGCCATGTTGGTGTGCTGCACCCATCAACTCGTCAGCACCCATCAATTCATCATTTATATCAGGTATAACTCCCCAATGCAATCCCTCCCCCCTCCCCCCTCCCCATGATAGGCCCCAGTGTGTGATGTTCCCCTTCCCGAGTCCAAGTGAGCTCATTGTTCAGTTCCCACCTATGAGTGAGAACATGCGGTGTTTGGTTTTCTCTTCTTG